>NW_024412415.1:40991118-40999253 GCF_014898765.1 Herpailurus yagouaroundi | reverse complement strand
ATTTCATATATAAATAAAAATAAATAAATAAATAAATAAATAAAAAAAGAAACTCTATAGTAGTTATAAAACAGTCACACAAACTTTCGATTGTGACTAGTGTAACCTAGCCTATCCCAATATAGCAGGTGGTATATGAGAATGGAATTTGAACCTAGGATTTCTATGTAAGTCAGGATGAGCTGGGTTATGCTGCAGTGAAACACTCCTCAAAAATTTCAGTGGCTTCAAACAATAAAGTTTTATTTTTCATTCAAATGACATGTTCGTCTCAGGCCGGCTGGGGCTCTGTTCTGCGTCCTTGTCTCTACTCTGGAGTGACAGAGCAAGTACCATTTATAGCAACAACAACCAATAGAACTTTCTAAGATGATGCAAGTTTTTAAGTCTACACTGTTCTATATCTGCACTAGTCACATGTGGCTGTTGAGCACTAGAAATTTGGTTAGTGTGATACAGGGATTATATTTTTAAATTTAATTAATTTTAACTTTAATATTGGCTAGTGTATCAGACAGTACAGAGCACTATAGGTCACAGTGGCAGAGAAGAGAAAAAATCTCTGTAAGGTCTTGAATCAACATTAAATGCATTACCTGAAAGTGATCTTCTCATTTTTGCTCACACCTTATTGGCTAGAATAATCATACCATCCAACCCAACCACAAGAGAACCAAGAAATGTCATCCAACTGTGTACTCGGAAAGAGGAAGAGAGGCAGGACATTTGGTCCGTGGTACTATTGACTGCATGATATTGTTTCTTCCATTATGCCTACACAAATATCGTTCATGGTTAAGTTCTTTAGCATATGATGATTACATTTACTTTCTTATACAAATTTTTGGTCTCAGGTAACTTTTTTCATATGCTGAATTTCCTATTTATCTGTCATTAATTCATTGTCAATCTTTCTGGTTACAGTGAAATTTCCTCTCGAGTTCAGACACAGCAGAAATTGTTGATTCTTTTTCTCCCCCCACATTCCCCCTGAAACCTACAACACCCCTGCACTAATATGGACTGTCTGCTCTGTAGGCCTGTGACACAACTCTCCTCTTGGGATTGCCCTTCATCTTCATCTTAAGAATTCCTTTCACCCCTTCCTGGGTTAGATTCCCTTGTTTCTTGGATTCCATGTCTTTTTTTCTTCCCATTCTCTCATTTTGTTGAGGAATATATTCCGACAAGTTCCTAAGAAAGGCTGCATGGAAAGAAAAATTTTGAGACCAGTGAGTCTTTATAGATCTTTATTTCATCCTTATACTTGAATGATGGTTTGGCTGAATGGAGGATTCTTGGTTGCAACTACTTTTCCTTCTGAGTTGTGAAAGACTGCTCCGTTATTTCCTACTCCAAGGGCTGTCATTAAAAGGTCCAAACAAATTCTAATATTTTTGTACATGGTCTGTTTTGTCCTCTCTAGAAACTTTCAGGAACTTCTTATCCCTGATTTCCTGTGTCTTGGTATAGGTTCTCCTTCTCCTTCTTCCTTCTTGTGTGTGTGTGTGTGTGTGTGTGTGTGTGTGTGTGTGTGTGTGTGTACAAAAACTCAGTACTCTTTTCAATCTGAAAACCATGTGTTTCACTTATGGGGAAATTTCTTGCATTATTTCCTTGCTAATTTCCTCCCACTCACTTTTCTCTGCTGGACTTTGGTCCTGAACTGAGCCTGTAATTTTCTTATATTTTGTTTTCTTCAGCTTTTCACCTCTTTACATTTTGTCCTACTTCTTAGGTGATTTCCTTAACTTTATTTTCCAGTCCTTCTACTGAGTTTTTCATTTCATCTATTGTATTTCTAATTTTCAGGAGCTATTTTTAGCTCCCTGTATGTTTTGTTTTTATAGTATTTTTTGTTTCATGGATATGTTTCTCATCTCTGTGAAGTTATGCTTTTTTAAGATTTTCTTCTGTTTCTTACATGGTCTCTGTTTCCTGTGAGTTCTTTCTCTTTAGGTTGTAAGCTTTCCATAAATAAGTGGTAATGTAGGGCTTTCTGTTCATACTCAAGACTGATGCATAGATTAGTTTAGCACAATCTTGATCCAATCACAAGGTGGACACACACTCTGTGTGAAGGGCTTCAAGTTAGATGACTAAACAGAGACCCAGCTTTTCCACTGGGAAATCCCAACTATTAGTAGTATAGGTATGTTCTCCCAGGAGAGTTAGTTTCAGAAGAATGAAATCCTATATCTTCTAAGCCTGGAGTATATAACATGGCCTATCCATTTTTGCAGAGATTCATAGAAGAAGGAGGCCGAGTGTCTCACTATTTAGGGAATAGATTTTCACTTAGTCATTTTGTTTTTGTAGGATTTTTTGTGTCTGTATATGGTGTCCCTGTACCTGGAGAAACTTTAGGTTTCAAACTTGTTTCTGCCACCATTGAGGGGAGTGTCATTTGGCGGTACACAGAGCACATGAAATCTAGGGTATCTAAACTGTTTCTTGTTTAGACTTTCAACCAATTACCCTCTTTCCAGCCCCACTTGTATCCTCATTTTCTGAGATACTTGGTGACTCTAATTCTTGAACCTTCTGGGGTTCTGTGGCACAAATTTTCTTCTGGCATTTTTCTTCCATTAATTTAGGTTTTAGCTTTTAGACAACTGTCCTTTAAGTATATGCTTCCCAGATTAAAACATATTTGCTTTCCTTTTCTTTCTATTTTCTTTGTTTTTGAGGATTCAGGCCTATATCTATCCACTATTAGTGGGGCCCCCCGGCAGAGAAAATATAACTTGTGTTTTCAAGTTGGCCACATTTTAAAATTAACTCAATAAATCCACTAAAAACACAACTTTCTTTTTCTTTTACACACTACAGAAAGAATAGGAGAAATACATTTCTGGGTAATGTCAGTTTCTTCATCATCACAAAATTTCATAATTTTTTCTTTTCAAAACCTTGTACTGATTTTCATCATTACTTCAAATAAAACACTATGCATGTGTATTTAGTAATCTTTCACTTAATTAGAAGTACTTCATCCATTTATTTCTTTTTTGAAGAATATAGTTTGAGAATTAATAAAAAACAAAAAAAACCCTGAGGTACCAAAATTAATGACATTTATTTAATCACCTGCTTATCTAACATTTGAGTATCTACTACATACATGATCAAGGGATCAGAGTGATGCTCTGCTCACCTTATGGGTCATTCAGACCCTACAGACTCTGATTTTATAAACAAATGTAAGAGGCTGAGGTTTCATGGTTTACAGAGGAACAGAAAAAACAATATAAAAGAGGAAAGTGGTGACTATTTTAGAGGCAGGCAGTAGCAAAAGGTGACACTAATTCTGGAAGCACAAGAAAGGACAGATATGAGTGCAAAAAAGGTATTACAACATGAGACTCAGTTGTCTTTATTAGACTCACTCATCTTTATTTCCTCTGAAATTATCATTTAGTATATATCAGTATAACTGCTTATGCTTAAAATGACAACCTAAAGATACTAAAAAAAAAAAAAAAAAAAAGGATAAATTGTGAACAATACTCACTGGGAGAGAGGAAGAGAAGGAAGGACAGAGACTAACATCTATGAGGTTTTTCTACTAAGTCAAACATGGTTAAACATTTTTCCTGTATCATAACATTTAATTTTTACAGATTGAGAATTCAAGTTCAGAGATATCAAGGACATGCCCAAGTTTCACAGCTAATTAAAGGAAGGTCCAGTACTTGAACCTGAATTTAATAGACTTTAGAGCCTGTGTGCACTGATTCCTCACATTGGGTATCTCTTTTACAGAAGATTCAGCAGAAACTTTCTCTTTGGTGGAGGGAAGTAAAAACTAATCATGGGCCAAACAATGTCTTTCTGATGTCTCTTCCATTAAAAAAAAAAAAAAAAAAAAAAAAGAATTCCCTAAGTGCTTTATTCTTGGCCAAAGGGCAAGAATACATTATATTTAAGGATTGTTGGGATAATTCTGGGTGAAATATACTAATCTCATTATCCAGAAACTGTCAATGTGGTTTAAACATCAAATGTCACTTCTTCATCAGCCCTAAGAAAATAAGCTCAGTGTAAAGTAAATCAGATATATTTTTACAATATATTCTCTGTCCATAGCTGGTAACTTTTGATTTTCTATTTCATTGGGGCTTTCTACTTAATTTTAGAAATACCATTTGGCAGTTTCTTCATAAAGTAAACACAAACTGAAAAACCTCCCTAACAATCTGGCAGTCATATGAAGAACGCTCGTGGCCTGCAGGAGCCTAGCTTCCCTTGTTAGGCCTGCTGCAGTGAATCCTGGGACTTCAGACCTAGGTCAAAAGGATGTCACTGTACTGAACAGTCTTTTACTTTCTCCCCATAATTTACTATTTTCCAACAGTCTAAGTTAGCCTGACATTCAGTTCAGCTCCTTATCATATTTTTACATAGAATTTTGTGTTTGTATGTGTATTTTCTCATTTAGTATTGATCCTTTCACTGCTGAGAACAGAATTTTCTTTTGTTTGTAACCTTTACTGAAGTCTTTTTTGTGGTTTCATCAGGACATTTTATTCAAGTGGTCACAGAAATTCTCCTTATCCTTCTATATAGACTTTTCTTTTCCTGCTTTTAAATCATTTAACAGCAACAATTTAATAGGAAACCAATGTTTCATCTAGGAAAGAATTTCAAAATTGCCTGTTAAGGTAAGGAGGGGCTTATTTTCAGTGAGACAGAAAGGTTCTTTCTAAGTCTTCAAAAATGAGATTTGATAAAAAGAAACTTGCAGGGGAAAGTATCTACACTGTAAAGGATAATGTATTCAGAGCACTACTCTATACTGTTGTCTTTTGTCTAGTTGGGTATCGCTGTTACTTGCCAGAGGTAAAATAACTCATTAGCAGCCTGCTCTTTTGGGACACTCAGTAGATGAAAGGCACACCTAGAGTTCTAATACATGTTTACAGACCAACACTAGAGTTTAACTTCCTTCCAGCACAGTTGCGGGCCAAGGGCACATTGCAAGTTGAGGAGCCTGTCCTTTAGGAAAGGTGTGCTAGCAACATCCTCCCCTCCCCCCTGCTCACTGCCCCGATCTATTGCACACCTGGCTTACCTGAGTCTGGAACACATTCCATCCTGGGGTGGGTGGTCTCTGAAGGGCAGGGGAATGTTACCTTCCCAGCATGCACCAGTGCTTATAACTATCACCTGGTGGTATGTACCTGACCTGGCCTGGGAAAAAACAGAGCTATGTAGCTTTTGGCTCTTCTGAATCTGTCACTCCGGAGGCAGAAATCTAAAACCACAATTTTTCTCCAATGGATGAAAGGCATTTCCCTTAGTATATTTCTTCAGAATACACTTGTGGTCATTACCTTACAGTAGCAAATTACAGGTTGACTTCATGTACATATTCTTACTATAAAGTTTCCCCTTCCTCTCAAAAGATATTTTAGCTTCTTAAAATCTACAGGTATTTCATATAGTTTTAGATCTAGAAAGAATTTCTGAATCAAATTTTTTCATTTTATATTTGAGAAAATCATGGTCCAGAGGAGGAAAATATCCTGAGGATAAAGAAACTGTCAAGGTTGGAATGAGTACTGTGTGTCTTCTCTAAACCTACTCCAAGGAGAAATCCAATATTTATGGGACCAAACCGTGAGGCAAAGTGTTTTGGCAAAATTAAGTTAAAAGTCACTGTCACTTTTAAAAGGCAAATTTGCATTTTTCCTCCCACTACCTCACACTATCAAAGTAATTTCAAAAACTTCCTACATTCTTCTTTGCAATACAGAAAGATGCTTTTCTTAGTAGTACAAATCCATCCTTTTGTAACGTGATTTCCCGAGAGAGAAAATTAACTTGGTAATCAGTGGTAATTCTATCCAGATAATTTTTAGTATTGTGAAGTTGGGTTTATGTATTTTTAAATTGTACAGTGTGTTTGTTCACAATGGTAAGAATATGATTTAAGTTCACTGAGAACCAATAGAAGATTGTTTAGAAATACAGGCCTACATCAAGAACCAAGCATAATTTCAAATAAACAACCTAACCTTACACCTGAAGGAGCTAGAGAAAAGAACAAATGAAGCCTAAAGCCAGCAAAAGGAAGGAAATAATAAAGATTAGAACAGAAATAAGTGAAAGAGAAACTAAAAAAACACAATAAATAGATCAATAAAACTAGGAGATAGTTACTTGAAAAAAATTAGAAACACTGATAAACCTCTAGACTTATCAAAAAGAAAAGAAAAAGGACCCAAATAAAATCACAAATGAGAGAGGAGAAATAACAACCAACACCACAGAGATAAAAACAACTATAAGAGAATATTATGAAAAACCATATGTCAACAAATGGGACAACCTGAAAGAAATGTATAAAAATTCCCCAAAAACAAAATCCAGGGCCAGATGGCTTCACAGGCAAATTCTATCAAACATTTAAAGAGGAATTAATACCTATTTTTCTCAAACTATTCCAAAAATAGAAAAGGAAGGAAAAACTTCTAAAGTCACTCTATGAGGCAGCATTTCCCTGATACCAAAACCAAACAAAGACTCCACTGAAAAAGAGAACTACAGGCTAATATCCCTGAAGAACATGGATGCAAAAATTCTCAAGAAAATACTAGCAAACTGAATCCAATAATGCATCAAGAGAATCATTCACCATGATCAAATGGGATTTATTTCTAGGTTGAAAGGGTGGTTCAATATTCCCCAGTCATTGTGATACACCACATTAATAAAAGGATAAGAACCATATGATCATTTCAAGAGATGCAGAAAAAGCATCTCACAAATATCCACTTATGATAAAAACTCTCAACAAAGTAGGTTTAGAGAGAATACCTCAACATACCTCAATATAACAAAGGCCATATATGAAAAATCCACAGCTAAAATCATCTTCAATGGGGAAAAACTGGGAGCTTTTCCTCTATGATCAGGAACATGACAGAGATGTCCACCCTCACCACTGTTATTTAACATAGTACTGGAAGTCCTAGCCACAGCCATCACACAATAAAATGAAATAAAAAAGGCATCCAAATTGGTAAGGAAGAAGTGAAACTTTCACTATTTGCCCACTGTCACTTCACAGGGACTTCTCTTGTAGTAATAACGGTAGTGAAAGAGGCGGCAGTGGTAAGAACAGCTGACAATTAGCGATCAGCTAACAATGTAAGACACTGTGCTAACTACTTCACCCAGATCATCACACTTAATCCACACAATATTCCCACAGACCAGTACTGCTGTTCCTATTTTCAGAAAAGAAATCCAGGGTTTAGAGAGGTTAAATATGGCAGAGTAAGGGCCTCAATCCAGGCAGCCCCCCTGCTGAGCCTGAGCCTTTAACTACTTTACTACACTGTACTGAGGGTTAATCAAGATGACATGTGAAAGTGCTTGGAAATTAGAAAGCACTAAACAAGTGTGAGGGAATTTTTATTGCCACTTCCAGATACTTAGACAAGTGACCACAATTAGCTTTCATTCAATGTTAATAGTTTAAACATTGCTTCCCCTTGCGGCAGCTATTCAAAAGACAATGCTTCATATTCAGCAAAAGCTGCAAAAGTACCTGTGAAGGTGTTTTTGTTAAATATGAAATTTATTGTCAAACTGGTTTCCATACAACACCCAGTGCTCATCCCAACAGGTGCCCTCCTCAATGCCCATCACCCACCATCCACTCACTCCCACTCCCCATCAACCCTCAGTTTATTCTCAGTTTTTAAGAGTCTCTTATGGTTTGCCTCCTTCCCTCTCTGTAACTTTTCCCCTTTCCCATGGTCTTATGTTAAGTTTCTCAGGATCCACATAATAGTGAAAACATACGGTATCTGTCTTTCTCTGTATGACTTATTTCACTTAGCATAACACTCTCCAGTTCCATCCACGTTGCTACAAAAGGCCATATTTCATTCTTTCTCCTTGCCAAGTAGTATTCCATCGTATATATAAACCACAACTTCTTTATCCATTCATCAGTTGATGGACATTTAAGTTCTTTCCATAATTTGGCTATTGGTGAAAGTGCTGCTATAAACATTGGGGTAAAAGTGCCCCTATGCATCAGGACTCCTGTATCCCTTGGGTAAATTCCTAGCGGTGCTATTGCTGGGTCATAGGGTAGATCTATTTTTAATTTTTTGAGG
>NW_024412415.1:40928321-40991108 GCF_014898765.1 Herpailurus yagouaroundi | reverse complement strand
GGGGCAGGACTCACTGTGGGGTGGTGTGGCCCCTGTCTGGGCTGTTTACACATTGCCAGGCTTGTGCTGCTTCAATGGGATCTGGCCAAGGGCTTATTAGATGGGGTGGATCTGCAAGGTGCATAGGGGCGGAAGGGGCAGGCTTAGCTAGCTTTGTTGGTGGTGGTGCCCTGCGGGAGGGGCCCTGCAGCACCAGGAGAGAGGCAGGTCAGTTGGAGGGATGGACCCATAGAAGCACAGCACTGGGTGTTTGCCTGGTGCAAGGAAGTTTGGTGATGGGAACTGGTTCCCTTTGGAATTTCGGCTGGGGGATGGGAGAGGGAGATGGAGATTGCCAGCACCTTTGTTCCCCTGTTGAGCTGAGCTCTGTCTTCTGGGCTCAACAACTCTCCCTTCTGGCATCCTCTTGCCCTCCCTACTCTCCGAGAGCAGAGCTGTTGACTTTTAACATCCCAGATGTTAAGTCCTGCTGGCTGTCAGAACTCACGGAGTCTGGCCCCTCTCCTTTTGCAAGCCAGACTTCGGGGGTTCTTCCTTGCCTGTAGGGCTGCCCCTCCACTACCCCACCTCCCTCCCACCAGTCCGTGCAGCATGCACCGCCTCTCTTCCCTTTGTACCCTCTTCTGTGGGTCTCTTGTCTATGCTTGGGTCTCGAGAGTCCATTCTGCTAGTCTTCCAGGGGTTTTTTGGGTTATTTTTAGGCCCATGTGGGTGGAATCTAAGTGATCACCAGGACAAGGTGAGCCCAGTGTCCTCCTATGCTGCCATCTTTTCTCTATGATTTGAAGGTTTTTTTCTTTTATTTTTAACATTTATTCAGTTTTGAAGACAGCATAAGCAGGAGAGGGGGAAAGAGAGAGGGAGACAGAATCTGAAGCAGAACCAGGATCTGAGCTGTCAGCACAGAGCCTGACGCAGGGCAGGACTCGAATTCACAAATCGTGAGATCATGATATTAGCTGAAGTTGGACGCTTAACCAACTAAGCCACCCAGGCACCCTAGAAGTACCTGTGAAGTGTTTAAAGGTAGAACGTCAGGAAAATACACATATATATAATCTTTCTCATAGATATTTCTACATTTTGCATATATAGAATTGAGAGCGGAATTTTGGTTTTATATCTTCAGAAAGGTTTAAGTAGAAACATGGGGAAAGACTTGTTATGGATAACCACTGAGCCATGCTATCTACTTTATAGAAAGATTAACATTTTGGAGGAACTTATTCAGTTTAAGTAAGTATGTATATGTGGATCATGAAATAGATAAATTCACATAAGAAAGGACATGAATATCATCCATATTTCACCTGTATTTGAAATAACAGTATAATTCTGTGACCCACAAAACCCATTAGCTTACAATAATTTCTTTCATTCACTTATCAAATATCTTTCAAATACTATGTCCTAGGCTCTGTGACAAGCTCAGTGGGTGAAGATAAAGACAAAGCTCTGTTCTCAAGAGTTCACTGGTGGGGCATCTGGGGGCCTTAGTCAGTTGAGTGTTTGTTGATTTCCCTGACTCTTGATTTCAGCTCAGGTCATGATCTTATGGTTCCTGGGATTCAGCCTGCTTGGGATTCTCTCTCTCCCTCTCTCTCTACCACTCCCCTGCTCTTTCTCTCTCAAAAATAAACTTAAAAAAAAAAAAAAAGAGTTCATTGGTAAGTATACCATAATAGAATTTCATGTTATAGGTACAGCAACCCTAGAAATAAACTCATGGCACTGTAAGGACTGGAACACAAGGAACATTGCCCAGAGGGTAAGTCATGAGCTGAGTCTCACAGCCAGAACCTAGCTTGGTGGGGTGGTGGTGGTGTGGGGCAGCAGAGTGCACACAAGGAAACAGCATGAAAGAAGGAATCAGTGTGTGTGTACATTCAGGGAGCCTCAAGTTGCTGGGTGTAGCCAGAGTATTGGGAAATAAGACTATCAGATCACAGAGGCCACGTATGCGTCATTAAGGAATTTTGCTCTTAATCTAGACAGTGATGTGTTAGCCAATGAAAGATTCATTTCAGAAAGAGGATTTGTCACAATGTGTAGGCTATTATAGAAGAGGTTAAAATTAATGGCTAAAATTAATGGTTAAAATTAAGAGAAGGAGGCTACTGTACTGCTACAAGTGAGAGATGATGGGGAATGGAGAATAATCTGATTAAATTGCATATTTAGGGAATGGGAAGGAAGGAGTTATTTACCAGGATAGGGAATACAGGAGAAGGGAGGAGGGCAGGCCTAGTTTTGGACATGCTAAGTTCTGGATCCTGGGTATGGAGATGCTTATTTGGGATCACCAGTGTATGTATAATAGTTGAAGCCATAAACACAAAATTGTCCATGAAGGTGGTACATCTTAAGGGGGAAGAGAAGAAAAACTCAAAAAGAAATCCTGGGAAACATCAACATTTACAAAATGTCCAGAGGGGGATTTACATATACCAAAGAAGGGGAGATTTTGAACTTGGAAGTCACTGGTGATCTTGGTGAAAGCACTTTGAGTAGAATGGTGGGAGAAAAAGCCAAAGTACAGTGGGTAGAAAGTGAATGTGTAGTGTTGGGGCACCTGGGTGGCTCAGGTCATGATCTCATGGTTCATAAGTTCAAGCCCCACAATGGGCTCTCTGCTGTCAGTGCAGAGCATGCTTTGGATCCTCTGTCTCCCTCACTCTCTGCCCCTCCCCCGCTCATGGTTTTTCTTTTTCTTTCTTTCTTTTTTTTTTTTAACGTTTATTTATTTTTTGAGACAGAGAGAGAGACAGAGCCTGAACGGGGGAGGGGCAGAGAGAGAGGGAGACACAGAATCGGAAGCAGGCTCCAGGCTCTGGGCCATCAGCCCAGAGCCCGACGCGGGGCTCGAACTCACGGACTGTGAGATCGTGACCTGAGCTGAAGTCGGACGCTTAACCGACTGAGACACCCAGGCACCCAAGGTTTTTCTAAAAAATAAATATTAAAAAATTTTTTTTTAAAAAGTGTATCATGTCAAAATGAAAAAAGTGAAGGCAGAATGCTCTTTGAGATGCTTTGTTGTGACGGAAAGGTGTGGTAAGTGTGACAGAAGCCAATGAGCTGTTACGTCTCTTGTGTCGGAAACAGAACAGCACCCAGTGATAGTAATACAATAAAGCCTGATGATGTTGGCTTATGTTTTACAAGTGATCACTTAATTTTGGCAGCTTGGACTAAAACAAATGCAGGAATTAAACTGTTAGGAAAATATGAAAGTGCTAGTCTCAGGACAGGTAATCTTTTTTTTTTTTTAATTTTTTTTTTACGTTTATTTATTTTTGAGAGGGAGAGACAGAGCGTGAGCAGGGGAGGGGCAGAGAGAGAGGGAGACACAGAATCTGAAGCAGGCCCTAGGCTCCGAGCCGTCAGCACAGAGCCCGATGCGGGACTCAGACCCACGAACCGTGAGATTATGACCTGGGCTGCAGTCGGACACTCAGCCGACTGAGCCACCTGGGAGCCCCAGGACAGGTAATCTGATCCAACAAAGAAGCCAGATTTTCCCAAGTTAATTATAGATAATGTTTTCAAAATTGTATTATTTGTTTTTCTAAAAATATCAAATATTTGTTAGACTTTATATATAATGTACAATAAAAATAAAGGTTTCAGTCTTCCTTTTTCACAACATTGATTTGGGGAACATATCTCCATATATTTCTCACTGCATGCAGTAAATCTCAAAGGAAGGGTGGGTATGTGTGATTTGAAAAAAGTGTTCTAGACAGTCTGATCTGTATTCCTAATCTTTAGATGAGACTCCATGCCCTACAGATCCAGTCTAGGAAGGTAGCTCAGTAAATGTTAAACTATCTCAACATGCCCAATACAAGAGGTGGAGGAAAAAGCAATTGGTTTAGTATGGTTTCTGCACTAAATCTGTATGTGGCCTTGCATGAGTTATTTAAGACTCCTTGAGTCTGTTCCCTCACCTGAAAATTGAAAGGGTTGTATGAGAGGATCTTTGAAGTTCTTTATAGCTCTTGATACTTTATGATTTGTTGACAAGTGAGTCTAGGATTGCTGAATTTGGTTATTTTCTCTCTATTTTTCTCTATGCTTTATTTGCTTTCTGTTTGGTGATTTTCAAGAACACAAGGGATAATTTCCTTCCATGCCTCCTGTTCTAGCCATTTGCCACTCTGTTCCCACCTGCCTAATTCCTACTTAGGTTTGGCTTCCAACACTACTTCCTCAATGGAGACTTCTCCAAACTTTTTTTTTAATGTTTATTTATTTTTGAGAGAGAGAGAGAGAGGGAGGGAGGGAGGGGCAGGGAGGGGAGGAGAGGAGAGGGGGAGGGGCAGAGAGAGAGGGAGACACAGAATCAGAAGCAAGCTCCAGGCTCTGAGCTGTCAGCACAGAGCCTAATGTGGAACTTGAGTTTGTGAACCATGAGATCATTACCTGAGTTGAAGTCAGACACTTAACTGGCTGAGCCATCCAGGCACCCCTTCTTACATGTTTAATTTTTTAAATGTTTATTTCCAACCTTTTTATTAGGAAGGAGTCTCTCTTTCCTCTAACTTCTCAGAACACCTGATCTTTATTTTGCTTACAGGATTCTTTGCTTTGGCATTCATGTTTCATTTTCTAGACCAGACGATGGTGCATATTTTCTACACAGGGCCAGAAAATAAGTATTTTATGTTTTCCATATCACACAGTCTCTATTGCAACGACTCAACCGTACCCTGTAGACAGAGAGCAGCCATATGTAATGAATGGGTGTGGTTATGTTCCAATAAAACTTTATTTACAAACAAGTGATGGTTTGACCTGTGGATCTTAGTTTGCTGACCCTTGTGCTAAACTATAAGGTTCTTGAGAGCAACTTCCACACTATTTTCTTTCTGCATTCTTTGTGATATCTAGTAATAGTGTATTCTTGGCTGAAGAGGGCATACAAATAATTTGAATATATTGTGTTTACTTAAAATAGGAGGAAAGAAAATCAACAGCCATTACCTTTATGTTGTTTGTATCAAGAAAAAAATGAGAGAATGAATATGAAATCATATGAAGATGTACAGGCATTAGGCCCCTTGGCTTGCTTCTCCCCTCAATAATCAGAGTCTTTACATCACTATATTTTGGACAGAGTATTTTTTCCTCTTCTAAATCTAGGGCAAAATAAATTTCACTGGGCATGCAATGCCAAAAGTCAAACGACCCTTCTGTATGTACACAAAATCACATTTCTCCCAAATTTTTGTTTTGAAAAATGTCAAGCTGTCAGAAATGTTGGAGAATAGGAGACAATGAAGTATACTCTTTACCTAGACTCACTGATCGATGTTTTGCCACATGTGCAAAAGCACATTTAAAAAATAAATTTTATTATAAACTGCATCCATTTTAAGTATATACTTCAATCAGTTTTGACAAATGTTATGTGTCCATGTAAGAACCACCACATCATCCACAAAAGTTCCCTTGTGCTCCTCCACATTTGAGGCTCTGGGTAACCGCTGATCTGCTTTGTGTCATAGATTATTTTGTAGCTTCTAAAATTTCAAATAACTAGAATCATATGGTAGACTTTTGAATGTGGCTTTTTTCCCTACTCTGAATAATGCTTCCATGAATTCTAATTCATCCATGTTGTTCAATGTATTAATAATTATTCCTTTTTATTGCTAAATATTATTCCATTGTACAGATATACCACAATTTATCAATTCACCTGTTGGTGGTGTGTTGTTTAGGGATTTTAGTTATTTATGAATATGGCTGCTAAGATCATTCTTATGCGAGTCTTTTTTTGTGAAGAATTATTTTCATTTTTCTTGGATAAAAAGCTAAGAGTGAAATTGCTAGGCTGTAGGGTTAAGTGTATGTTTATAATAAATTGCCAAACTCAAATCACACTTTTTAAAACACAGGAATTTGTTAATTTATTTGTCAAGATTCAAGAGAAAGCAAGTTATCTTTCAAGGAACACAACCACATACTGAAGTGTACAGATTTAATGGACTCTCATTTGCTGCAGTCAGAGGTGTTAATGAGACCTAATATTGCTGCTTTTACTTCTCTAACCAGACTGCTTTCACAGGTGAGAACGAACTGAGCAAGAGCAGAGACCAACCACAAAGAATGCTTTTTCCCACATCTCATAAACCCCAGGAGGAGTGAGAAAGGGCACAGAAACAGGAACTTAGCTCTGTGTATGACCATTTTAATGTCTGGGGTTACTGTTTTCTTTCATTTATTGAAAAAGCCAGAAGGCCTTCTGCCCGATGTCCTGCTATGTCTAAGTACAAATATAAGGACATTGGGATGTAAGCTTCAGGAGGGCAGGTGGAGAGACTGCATTATTACAGGGTGCTGGGAAAGGCCTAAACAGGATTTCTCTGTATTTGCCTTTCCCACTTCTACCCACAGCCCACACGTGACCACTAGTAGTCTCTTTCTATCCTCTCTCCTTCCTCAGCCCTCCCCTTGTTTCTGTTCTCATTCTCTTTCTGGGTCTCATTCTTATCTTCCTTTTGGTCTCAGTCTTCTGTTTTCTCTCACCTTTCTGCATTCTCAATGTGTGCACGCCTGTGTGTGTGTATGACTCTTAACCTTTCTAGGTTTCTTTATCTGAGGCTTCTGTTCCCACTCTCCTCTTCCTGAACAGAAGTTACCAAATCTGTATCTTCAAGACTTGTTAGACATAAGCTATATACTATTGGAACTATTCCTAAACTAATAGAACTATTGCTTTGCAATTGTTGATGGTGGCCTTTGTACTTCTCATCTGTGGTTTTTTTAATTGCAGCTAGAACATTCTACTACAGGGTCCCATCTGAGACTGGGACTGCACATTTTATCAATCTCCATGTTAAAGAACAATACTGTGTTCAAATGAGCACAAAATCTACACTGAATAGCTCTCAGCTCCTTTAAAAAATTTTCATAAACAGCTGTGTTAATAATTTCTCTGCAAGTATTACAAATGTGTTTCATTTATATAACTAGATACACAGTCTACCATGAAAGCTTTTCTTTCCTTTCATAGGAACAATCATTTTTCCAATAAGGAAATCTTTGTAAGTTCAAGGCCATATTTAAGCCCCAAGAAATAAGCCTTGGTATATAAATTACCAGTGTCTCAGCCACTAGGGTCAATGCACGCAGCTGATGGAAACCATATAACTCTTATCAAATCATTCCAGGTTTTAGGACTTCTATTTTTCCTTAAATTTTTTTTTAATGTTTATTTATTTTTGAGAGAGAGCATGAGTGGGGGAGGGGCAGAGAGAGAGATACACACAGAATCTGAAGCAGGCTCCAGGCTTTGAGCTGTCAGCACAGAGCCTGACCTGGGCCTGAACCCACGGACTGGGAGTTTATGACCTGAGACGAAGTCAGACGCCCAACTGACTGAGCCACCTATGCACCCCTGCACTTCTTTTAAAATATATGTGTGTGATGGAGTGCCTGGGTGGTTCAGTTGGTTGAGCATCCAACTCTTGATTTCAGTTCATGTTAGGATCTCATGGTTTGTGGGATTGAGTCCTACATCAGGCTCTGGGCTGACAGACTGTGATTTTCTCTCTCCCTCTCTCTCTCTGCAACCCCTTCTCCTCCCTCCCGCTCACACACACGCATGCTCTCTATCAAAATAAATAAACATTTAGGAAATGTGTGTTTGTGTGTGTATAAAATCTCAAACTTCAGAAAAGCTGGTATCTAGAATCATGCTACATCTAGTTGTTGTGTCTCTTTTCTACCCATCTAAAAAACTGCTCAGTGTGATCTTGAACTTTCATGATTTTGACACTTTTGAAGATTATAGATTATTTTGAAGAATGTCTCACAGTTTGGGTATGTTTTCTGTTTCCTCATGATTAGATTCGGATTATGTATCTTTGACAGCCATATCACAGAAGTGATGCTATGTTCTCACTGCAGCCTATCAAGTGGCAGACAATTTTGATTTGTGCATTATTGACAATATATACTTTGATCACTTAATAAGGTGGCATGAGCCAAGTTTTTCCACTATAAAGTTTCTCTCATTTTGTAATGAATAACACTTGTAATGTTAACTATATTGGAATTAAAATATTTAATTAAAAAACAAGAATAAATACAAATTGAAAAAAAGAACACTAATAAAAAGATCCATTAATTGCAACACTGGGTATTCACCCAAAAAATACAAAAACACTAATTCAAAAGGATATATGCACCCCTATGTTTATAGCATCAATATTTATAATTGCCAAGATATGAAAACAGTCCAAGTGTCCATCGACTGATGAATATAGTATATTCATATTCATCATTCATACAATGATAAAGATGTAGTATACAGACACAACAGAATACTATTGTCACAAAAAAGAATGAAATCTTCCATTTACAATGACATCAATGGAACTAGCTATGCTAAGCGAAATAAATCAAAGAAAGACAAATGCCATATGATTTCATTCATATATGGAATTTAGGAAACAAAACAAATGAGCAAAGGGAAAAGAGCAAGAGAGACAAACCAAGAAACAGACTTTTAACTATAGAGAAAAAACTGATGGTTACCAGAGGGGAGGTGGATGGGTGATGGGGATAAGGAGTGCATTGGTCAGGAGCACTGGGTGATGTACTGAAGTGTTGAATCACTAGATTATACACCTGAAATTAATGTTACACTGTATGGTAACTAATTGGGATTTAAGTAAAAACTTAAATAAAATAATTCTGTAGGGATGTACTCTGAAACTAGGTAAATATCTTGTTCCATGTTCATTTTTCTTAGGAAATGGGTATGGTGTATTTCATAAATGAAATAAATATCTTTCATTGTTAAAAAAAATGGCAGAATGATACGTGGAGCAGGATTGGAGATACACGTCTTCCTGCTTGCACCAAGAGATCAACTACAATTTGTTTCTATTTAAAATATGTCATTATTTCCCCAAACAGCAGTTTAATAAGTATCTTCTTTCCTTACATTTTCCTTCATGTTTGAAACCTGAGACAAGCAAGTTTCTGAAGGGCAAAAGGTAAGGCCATGTCATTTCACCATGAACTCAGTATCCTTCACACCTTCCAGCCAAGGCTGTTACCACTTAGCATCCCCTCCTCTTTCTCCTTGCTTTTACTTAGTCTGTAAGCTTTACCAAGGTTGATATTTTCTCATTTTCCCAAGCATAATGATTACAGTACTCAGCCCTCAGGTTTCAGTTTAGATATCATCTCTTTAGATATCATCAGGAACTTTTCCCTGACCCTGTACATCTCACACACTGTCTTCACTCATTATAAGCCTTAAAATGTGGTATATGTGTTTACTTGTTTGAACTATCTACCTACCACATTGTAAACTCCAAGAAGACTGAGACTATGGCTTTAATTTACTAACTAAAAATTTAATAATCTGACTAGAACAACACCAATAGATTTAAACTACTTTTCATTTTTCTGCTATCCCATCCCCTGCCTCTGGACCTAAGTAACCACGATCATGAGTTCTGTTCATCATTCCCTTACTTAAAAAGCTTTTTTTATCACATATGTATGTGTCTCTAAAGAACATTAGGGGAGCCTGGGTAACTCAGTCGGTTAAGCATCTGACTTCAGCTCAGGTCATGATCTCACAGCTCATCAGTTCCAGTCCTGCATCAGGCTCTGTGCTGACCGCTCAGAGCCTGGAGTCTGCTTTGGATTCTGTGTCTCCCTCTTTCTGTCCTTCTCTCTCTCTCTCTCTCTCTCTCTCTCTCTCTCTCTCAAAAATAAACATTAAAAAACTTTTTTTTTAAAAAGAATATAATGTAGAGTTTTCCTTGCTTTCATGCTTTATGAAAATAATATTTAAAAAATAAGTCAGTGGTCAGAAGATAATAGAGTAGGCTAGACTCACCTTGTTCTACGAGTACACCTAGATAACACACACATGAGTGTAAATAACTCAGAAAATGACCCGAAGACTGGCAGAACAGACTCTCCACAGCTGAATGTACAGAAGACGCCACACTGAATAGGGTAGGAAGGGTGGAGACGTGGACAGAGGCCAAAATGACTTGTGGGACTGAGAGAGGGAGGGACATTCCAGGTGTGGAGACAGGAGAGAAGCAGACCCCACCCCAGGCACAGGGGACCCTCCCTGGTAAGATCAATCCCCAAAACATTTGGCTCTAAAAACTAGAGGGGATTAACTTTACCAGTTCTTACAATCAGTGGGGCTTAAACCCTAGAACTTTAAAAATCAATGAATTCAGCTCTGGGAGAGCTGGAGGGCAATAGGAAATGGAGTCTCTGCCCTTAAAGAGACAGCACAACAAACAGCCCTACTGAGATAAGAGCAGAGAAGCAGCAGTTTGAAAGATGCCAGGGGTATATGGGAGGGAGATTTGTTTACTAATCTCAGAGCCTGTGCTGGAGAGGCAGGGATTGTTGGGAGACTTCTGTAAGAACAAAACAGCTGGCAGTGCCATTTCTCCCCACCCACCCAGCCTAGGTACGTAGACACATGCAGGAAGTAGTGCAGTGCCAATAGTCTCCACCTAGATTGCTAATAGTGTGCCCTGCCACTGTGTGCTTCTGTGGAACCACCCCCTCCATCCTGGCCTTGGCAGGAGTTTTCCAAAGCAGCTCCAAGTCCCCTCCCATAGCAGACCTGTGAAAACTGCTAACACTGCACGCCCAGCCCCCATGTTTCCTTGTGATCTGTCCCCTCCAACATGCACTCAGCACACCCATCCAAGGCAGTGCAACAGAAATGGCAGTGTGCAAACAGTCCTGAAAGGGGTCAGAACCACTCCAAAGTGACTCCTGCCTGGGGAGAGGGGAAGAAAACTCCATACACTAGTTCCATCGTGGCCCTAGTGGTGGGCTGGGGACAAATATTAGGTCTGACTACAGGCCCCACCCACCAACGAAAGCTCAGGAAGACAACACAGGGAAAGTACCTTGCTATTCAGTGTGATCACAGCTCTGACAAATACATGGTATGACCCAACTCAAACCCAAGGCAGACCCAGACTATTGTGCATACAGGAGGCAAAGAGGGCAACTGCAGACACCTGGGACTAAAGGCAAACACGGCTCAGCCACAACAGTAGGACACATGCAACATATATAGGAGACAACCCTGAAGCGCCAGGCTCTGGTGAATAGGGAACATTACCCTAAAGAGCACTACAGGACCTCTTCTTGATAAAGCCACTACTTTAAAGAGTGGGAGACATAGCGGACTTTCCTGACACACAGAGACAGACACAGAAAACTAGACAAAATGAGGAGACAAAGAAATACATCCCAAATCAAAGATCAGGACAAAATCATAGCAAGAAAGTGAAACAAAACAGAGATAAGCAATATAACAGATGGGGACCTTAAAGTAATAGTCATGAAGATCCTCACTGTATTTGAGAAGAGTGAAAGACCCTTAAAAAAAAAAAAAAAGCTAGACAGCATAAGAAAGCATCAACAGGAGATGAAAAACTCAGTAAATGATATTAAAAACATGCTAGAGGGAATAAGTAGACTAGAGGAAGCAGAAGAATAGATCAGTGACCTGGAGGAGAGAGTAATGGAAGGCAATCAAACTGAACAGGAGAAAGGAAAAAGATGATAAAGAATGAAAATAGATTAAGGAAACTCAGCAACACTGTCAAATGTAATCACATTTGCATTATAGGGATCCCAGAGGGAGAAGAGAGAGAAAAGAGGGCAGAAAACTTATTTAAAGAAATAATAGTGAAAATTTCTTGAAACTGAGGAAGGAAACAGAAATCCAGATCCAGGAAGCACAGAGATTCCACAACAAAATCAACTCAAGGAGGTCTAAACAAAAACATACAGTAATTAAAATAGCAAAAAAGTAGTGATAAAGAGAATTTTAAAAGTAGCAAGAGAAAAGAAAACAGTTATACACAAGGGAAACCCCATAATGCTATCAGCTAATATTTCAGCAGAAACTTTGCAGGCCAGAAGCAAGCAGCATGATATATTCAAGTGCTGAATGAAAAAAACTTGCAACCAAAAATACTCTATCCAGCAAGGCTATCATTTACAACAGAAGAAGAGGTAAAGAGTTTCCCAAACAGAAGTTAAAGAAGTTCACCACTAAGCCAGCCTTAGAAGAAATGTTAAAGAGCACTCTGATGGAAAGGAAAGACCATAAGCAGGAATAAGGAAAGTAGGATCACAAAAGCAGTGACATTAAGTATATCTATAAAAAGTCATCAAGGGATTCACAAAATAAAAATACGTAACGTATGACACCATATACCTAAAGTGTGGTGGGGAGAGGAGTAAAAATTTAGTGCTTTAGAATGGGTTCAAACATATTATAGGCTGCTATATGCATAAGATGTTATATATAAACCTAAAGGTAACCACAAATAAAAAACCGGTAGCAGATATACAAAAAATAAAATAGTAATCCAAGTATATCACTAGTGAAAGCCAGGACACTAAGAGAAGAGAGCAAGAGAAGGAAGGATCAGAGAACTACAAAAATAACCATAAAACAAGTAAATAATATGTCAATAAGTACGTATCTATCAATAATTACTTTGAATGTGATGGACTAATCAGTCCAAAAGACAAAGGGAGACAAAATGGATAAAAAAAGACCTTGCCTACAATATGCTATAATATGCTGCCTAAAAGAGACTCTCTTCATACCTAAATACATGCAGACTGAAAGTGAAGAGATGGAAAAGCATTTATTGTGCAAATGGAAGTGAACAGAAAGCCAGGGCAGCAATACTTATACTGGACAAAACAGATTTTAAAAACAAAGAATGTAACAAGAGACAAAGAAAGACACTACATAATCAGAAAGGAAACAACCCAACAAGAATACATAACAATTGTAAATATTTATGCACCCAACATGGAGAATCCAAATGCATAAAGCAGCTACTAACAAACATAAAGGAAGTAATCAGTACTAATACAGTAAGGGTAGAAGACTTTACATCTCCATACATCAATGCATAGATCATCCAGACAGAACATTAACAAGAAAACAATAGCTCTGAATGAATGACACACTGGACCAGATGGATCTATCAGGTATATGTAGAACATCATATCCTAAAACAGAATACACGTTCTTTTCATGTGCACATGGAATATTCTCCAGAATAGATCACATGTTACACCACAAAATAAGTCTCAACAAATTCAAAAAGATTGAAGTCGGGCACCTAGGTGGCTCAGTCGATCGAGCATCTGAGTCTTGATATCAGCTCAGGTCATGATCTCACTGTCATGGGACTGAGCCCCACGTCCATGCTCAGCACAGAGCCTGCCTGGGATTCATTCTCTCTCTCTTTCTCTGCCTCTATGTCCATGCTCCCTTTCTCTGTCAAAATAAACTTAAAAAAAAAATTGAAGCTATCTTTTCTGACCACAATGCTATGAAACTAGAAGTCAACCACAAGAAAAAATCTGGAAAGTGCCTAAACACATTAAGGTTAAATAACATGCTACTAAATAATGAATGAGCCAAGAAAGAAATAAAAAAAGAAATAAAAGAATACATAGAGACAAATGAAAATGAAAACGCAATGCTCCAAACTTTTGAGGATGCAGCAAAAGCTGTTCTAAGAGGGAAGTTTATAGCAATACAGGTATGCCTCAAGAAGCAAGAAAAATCTCAAATAAACAACCTAAGCTTACAGCTAAAGGAGCTAGAAAAAGAACAAACAAAACTCCCAAAATGTAGAAGAAAGGATATAATAAAGATTTGAGGGGCGCCTGGGTGGCGCAGTCGGTTAAGCGTCCGACTTCAGCCAGGTCACGATCTCGCGGTCCGTGAGTTCGAGCCCCGTGTCGGGCTCTGGGCTGATGGCTCAGAGCCTGGAGCCTGTTTCCGATTCTGTGTCTCCCTCTCTCTCTGCCCCTCCCCCGTTCATGCTCTGTCTCTCTCTGTCCCAAAAATAAATAAACGTTGAAAAAAAAATTAAAAAAAAAAAAGATTTGAAAGAAATAAATGAAATAGAGACTAAAGAAAAATACAAAACATAAATGAAACCAGAAGCTGGTTCTTTGAAAAGAACAAAATTGATAAACCTTTAGCCAGACTCATAAGAGAGAGACGTGGGGAGAGAGATAAAGAGAGAGAGAGGGAGAGAGAGAGAAGGAACTCAAACTCAGAAATGAAAAAGAAACAACTGACACCACAGAAATACAAAGGATTTTAAAAGAATATTAGGAAAATAATTATGGTTGGCCAGCAAATTGGACAACCTAGAAGAAATGGATAAATTCCTGGAAACAGCCTCTCAAAAACTGAATCAGGAAGAAATAGAAAATTTGAACAGAACAATTACCAGTGATTAAAATGAATCAGTAATCAAAAAACTCCCAACAAACAAAAGTCCAACCCAGATGGCTTCACAGGTGAATTCTATCAAACATTTGAAGAAGAGTTAATACCTATTCTTCTAAGAGAAAGAAAAGCTTCAAAATTCATTTTATGAGGCCTGCCTTACCTTGATACCAAAACAGGATACAGACAAGACAAAAAAAAAAAAAAAAAAAATAGAACTACAGGCCAATATCTCTGATGAACACGCATGCAAAAATCCAAAAAAAAAAAAAAAAAATTAGCGAATCCAGCAATACATTAGAAAAATCATTCACCACGATCAAGTGGGATTTACTCCTGGGATATAAGCATGTTTCAATGTTTGCAAATCAATCAAGGTGATACATCAAATTAACAAGAGAAAGTATAAATGAAAACCATATGATCATTTCAACAATTGTAGAAAAAGCATTTGACACAGTACAACATGCATTTATGATAAAAACTCTTAAGGGGTTTACGGGGAACATACCTCAACATAATAAAGGACATCTATGAAAAACCCACAGCTAACATCATACTCAATGGTGAAAAACTAAGCTTTTCCCATCAGATCAGGAACAAGACAAAGATGTCCACTCTCAACACTTTTACTCAAGATAGTACTGGAAAGTCTGAGTCACAGCGATCAGTCAAGAAAAGGCAATAAAATGCATCCAAACTGGGAAGAAAGAAGTAGAATTTTTACTATTTGCAGATGACATGATACTCTATATAGAAAACCTTAAATACTCCACCAAAAAACTTAGAACTGATAAATGAATTCAATAAGGTCATAGGATACAAAACCAATATGCAAAAATCCATTGCATTTCTATACACTGATACTGAAGTAGTAAAAAGAGAAATTAAGAAAACAAATCTTTAAAATTTCACCCAAAATACTAAAATATCTAGGAATAAACTTGATCAATGATGTAAAAAACCTGTACTCTAAAAAGTATAAAACACTGATGAAAGGAATTGAAGATGACACAAACAAATGGAAAGAAATTCCATGCTCACGGATTGAGAGAACAAATACTGTTAAATGTCAATATTACCCAAAGCAATCTACAGATTTAACGCAATCCCTATGAAAATACTGACAGCATTTTTCACATAACTAGAACAAATAATCCTAAAATTTGTAGGGAACTACAAAAGACCCCATGTAGTCAAAGCAATCTTGAAAAAGAACAAAACCGGAGGTATCATAATCCCAGATTTCAAGATATACTTCAAAGCTGTAGAAATCATAACTGTATGCAGTTGGCACAGAAATAGATCTATGATCCTCATAGATCAATAGAAGAGAACAGGGATCCCCAAAATAAATCTATGATCAACTGATCTTCAACAAAGGAGGCAAGAATATGCAATGGGAAAAAGAGTCTCTTCAACAAATGGTGCTAGGAAAACTGGACAGCTACATGCAAAAGAATAAAACTGGACAACTTTCTTACACCATACTGAAAAATAAACTCAAAATGGATTAAAGACCTAAATGTGAGACCTGAAGCCATAAAAATCCAAGAAGAGAGCACAGGAGGTAATTTCGCTGACATTGGCCATAGCAACATTTTTCTAGATAAGTCTCCTTATCTAGATAAGTCTCTAGATAAGTCTAGATCTGCTTTTCTAGATAAGCAAGGGAAACAAAAGCTACAATAAACTATTGGGACTACATCAAATTTAAAAGCTTGTTCTCAGAAAGGGAAACAATCAACAAATCTACAAGACAACCTACCGAATGGGAGAAGATATTTGCAAGTGACATATCTGATAAAGGGTTAGTATCCAAAATACATAAAGAACTTATACAACTCAACACCCAAGAAACAAATAACCCAATTAAAAAATGGGCAGAAGACATGAACAGACATTTCTCCAAAGAAGACATTCAGATGAATGTGAACAGACACATGAAAAGATGCTCCACATCACTCATTATCAGGGAAATGCAAATCAAAACCACAATGAGATATCACCTCACACCTGTCAGAATGGCTAACACCAAAAACACAAGAAACATCATGCTGGCAAAGATGTGGAGAAAAAGGAATCCTCGTGCCCTGTTGATGGGAATGCAAATTGGTGCAGCCATTGTGGAAAACAGTTTGGAAGTTTCTTAAAAAATTAAAAACAGAACTATGATATGATATAGTAATTCCACTACTGGATATTTACCCAAAGAATACGAAAACACTAATGGAAAAGATAGATGCACCCCTATGTTTACTGCAGCATTATTTACCACAGCCAAGTTATGGAAGCAGCTCAACTGTCCATTGATAGATGAACAGAAAAAGAAGATGTGGTATGTATGTATGTGAATGTACACATGTGTATGTATGTAAATTATAATAGAATAATTTTATATAATATTTATATATTTTAATATATATTAAATATTTTTATATTAAATATATTTTTAATATTTAATACAGTTATATAATATAAATATAATTTTTATTAATGTTTATTTAGTTTTGAGAGAGACAGATAGCGTGAGTGGGGGAGGGGGAGAGAGGGGTACAGAGGATCTGAAGTGGGTTCTGTGCTGACAGCAGAGAGCCTGAAGCGGGGCTCAAACCCATGAGCCATGAGATCATGACCTAAGCCGGAGTCAGACACTCAACCAATTGAGCCACCCAGGTGCCCCTATCTTGTGAAATTTAAACTGAGTTTATGGGCTTATCTTGAAAGCTTTTGCTAAAAGATTTTCAACTGTTCCAAATGGGACTTACTAGCAGTATTTATATAAAAAGATCACACAGGTAGGTGACAGACATTTGGTCCCTCGTTTGCTCAACAAATTATAAAATGATTACTTGGAAAAGTAGGCTTATAGTCTGACCATAGTGCTATTATTAGGCTTGATTGTTGAATACATGTCTAAGCCTAGTATATCAATAAAACACATATTTATTGTTTAATTTCTAAAATATATATATATACACTATATATAATACATATATTTTATATACACACACAATGGAATATTAACTATAAAGAAGAATGAAATCTTGCCATTTGCAACAACATGGATATAAAGAGTATTATGCTAAATGAAATAAGTCAGCCAAAGACAATTATCATATGATTTCACTCCTGTGGAATTTAAGAAACAAAAGAAACAAGAAAAAAAGAGACAAACAAAAATCAAATTCTTAAATACAGCGAACAAACTGATGGGGAGGCAGGTCGGGGGAAGGCTGAAATATGTGAAGGGGATTACAAGTACACTTGTAGTGATGAGCACTGAATAATATGTAGACTTGCTGAATCACAATATTGTACACCTGAAACTAATATAACACTGCATGTTAATTACGCTGGAAGTAAAAAAAAAAAGTGAATTTAATTTACTGAAGTTTACTAATATTTTTAGAACTTTCTGCTTTTCAGTTCATGAGAAAGACTGGCCTACACTTTTTTTTTCTTACACCATACTTGTCTTGTTTTGTTACCAATGTTGTACTGGCCTCAAAGAATGAATTGGGATGTAGTCCCACTTTTTCTCTTTCTGGAATATTTTAAGAATGGAATCATTTATTCCTTGAGTATATGCTAGAAGTTGGCTGTAAAATCATCTAGGTCTTGTGTTTTCTTTATGGAAAGATTGTAAATAACCAATTCAACTTCTTAATGGTTAAGGAACTATTCAGGCTTTTTTTTTTCTCTCTCTCTCCCTTCCTTCCTTGTTTCTCTTTTTTTAGTAATCTCTACACCCAATGTGGGGCTCAAACTCATGGCCCTGAGATCGAGTTGTACACTCTTCCAACTGAACCAGCCTCATCAGGCTTTCTATTTCTTGTTGAGCTAGTTTACTTAAGCTTTTAAATGCACTGGTATAAAGTTATTCAAAGTAGCTTCAACTTTTAAATTCCTCTTCAATCTGTAGTTAATTTTCCTTTTTTATTCTCTATATTATTTTCGCCTCATTTTTTCTTGATCAGAAGTTTTTCTATTTTATTAGTTTTTGTGGATAACTAATTTTTGCTTTATTGATACTCTCCAATTTTTGTTTTCTAATTATATTATAATTTCCCTTCTCTCTGTAGATCAATTTGGCTGGTGTTTTTCTATGATTCTTAGGTTATAGATACTTGACTAGCCATAGCCTTAGAATAGCCTTATTCTTTTCAAATACAAGCACTTAAGGCTATATGTTTTTCTTACAATTTTGCTTTAACTGCATCCCCCAAGCTTTGATATGTAGTATTTTCATTACTGTTCTATTTTAAGTTTAAAAATTTGTGATTTATTCTATGACTATTGATTTCTACTTTAACTGAATTACATTCAGGGCAAATTGCATAATACTCATATTTAAAGCTATCAACATCCCTTTAAGCATTGTTTTTGGATATGCTATACTTTAATTATTGTCAGTTCAAAATAATTTATAATTTTCCCTTTCATTTTGTAGATATGGTATTGATTCCTAATTTTATTCCATTGTGGTCAGAGAACATACTTTGATTCCAGTCTCTTTAAATTTACTAAGATTGCTTTATGGTCTAGCACATAGTCTATTTTAAACATACTATGCACGCTAGAAAAGAAGGTATGTATTCTGCAGTTTTTGGATACAGTGATGTATAAATATCTGTTTGATCAAGGTAGTAACATCTTAACTGACATTACTAGTCAAGATGTTTTATCAGTTACTGAAGGGTATTAAAACATCCACGTATTAGAATGGAATTACTTTCCCCCTTTAATTTTGTTAACATTTGCTTCATGTATTTTGAGACTCTGTTACTATGTTATCACTCACATTTATGATTGTTTTATCTTTCCACTAACTGATGTGATCTTTTATCAAGATGCAGTGTCCCCTTTTATATCTCCTAACAGTTATATATTAAACTTCTCTTCATTTGATATTAATATAGCCACTCTAGCTTTCAATGCTTACTAGTTGAGTCTTTTTTCATCCGTTTACTTCCAACTTATATTTATGTAGGTTGTGTGTCTTTATATTTTAAATGTATTTCACATTGGTAGTATTATAGTTGAGTCCTTCCTTTTATCCTGACAATTTATGCCTAGTAACTGGAGGGTTTTGCACATTTCATTTAATGTAAGTATTGATATATTTGGTTTATATCTATTGTTTTCTGTTTGTCCCTGCTGTTCTCCTGTTCCTTTCCTTCCTCCTTTTGAAATATTTCAAACTCACACACATATATATTTCCCCCTAATTAAAAAAAGTTTTTATTTAAATTCCAGTTAGTTAACATACAGTGTAATATTACTTTCATGTGTACAATCTAGTGATTCAATACTCCCATACAATATCCAGTGCTCATCACAAGTGCCCTCCTTAATCTCTATCACCGATTTAACCCATCCCCTCAACCACCTCCCCTCTGGTAACATCAGTTTGTTCTCTAGAGTTAAGAGTCTGTTTCTTGGTTACATGTTGGTTTCTAAGCTATTTGCTAGTAGTTGCTCTAAGGGATTATAACATACAATCTTAACTTCATAGTCTACTGAGAGCTGAACTTACCACTTCGTGTAAGATGTGGAACTGTTGTACCCTTACAGGCTCATTTTCTGTCCTCCCCATCCTTTATAGTATAGTTATCATATGTAGTACACCCATATATGTTGTAACCCTACAAGACAATGCTAAAATTTTTGCTTTAAGCCATCACATATACTTTTTAATTTTGTTAAAGAAATAAGGAGGAAAAAGTGTTCATTTCCAGTGCTCTTCATTCTGTCTTAAAGGTGAAAATTTTCACAGGTTATCATTTCCCTTCAACCTGAAACTTCTTTGACACTTTTAGTAGTGCAAACCTGTTGTCAACAGATTCTCTTAGGCATCTGTTTTGTAATATGCAGATGTATTTATTTAACCTTTATTCTTAAAGGGTTTTCCCCCCTAGATACAGAATTCTGGATTGATGTTTTTTCTAAAGATGGTCAAGGGTTTCCAGACTTTGTTGATATATCAGACTCTATTTGAATCATGATTTGCCTTATGCAATGTGGCTATTTTCAAAATTTTCTCTTTGTTTTTGATTTTTAGCAGTCTGACTATGACTAATCTAGGCATTATTGTCTTTGTATTTATTCTTTTGGGGGTTTGCTGAGCTTCCTTACTCTGCATATTTATGTCTTTCATAAATCTGGAAAAATTTTAGTCATTATTTTTTCAAAATATTTTAATGCCTCATTTTCTATTTTCCTTCCATCCAATAACAAACATGTATATTACAGGTTGATATTGTCTAACAAGTCCCTGACATTCTGTTCCTTCTCCTTTTCTTCTTTGTTGCCACCTCCCCAACCCCGCTTCCCCATTCTTCAGATTGGGTAATTCCTATTGATACAATTTCAAGTTCAACAATTCCTTCTGCTACTTCCACTCTTTTTAAAAACTGAAGTATAGGGGACAGCACCAATGGTGGCGACATGGCAGCATGGCAGCTTGTGGTACTGGCACTAGTGAGCACCAAAAGCTGCTCTGGGGCAGGGAGCAGGATCTGGACTTCCGTAGATGATATCAGCTCCAAAACACACCACTGACATCGTCAGCTACAGCTGGGTGAAGGGGGGCAAGATGCTGAAGGAAGACTTGAAGATGAAACACGAGATGGGCTTGGATGACCACCCTGGTGAGTACCTGTGCATCTTCCTCCCAGAACATGCAGGTGAGACCAGTATTAAAGTGAAGGGACTCCTCAACATCAAGGCTATAAAGAAGTCAGAGCACACTACTGAGGGGTGTGCTGGGGCTGCAAGTTGGACTCCTTTTCCCTGGTCAGCGACCGGGTGTGGTACAAGATGGAAGCTCTTGGAACCAGGTCATCAGCAACAGCTCCCAGAGCAAGTTCTTCACGGTGTCCTTGGAGAACAAGATTGTGGGGAGCTGCACACCTGGAACCTGAATCTGGAGGAAGACCATGCCAAGTATGCCTGCAATGGCACCAATTTGGAAGGCATCAGCAGCCAGGCCATCATCATGCTTCATGTATGAAACTGCTTTGCTGCCCTCTGGCCCTTCGTGGGCAGTATAGCCAAGGTACTAGTGCTGGTCACTGCCATGTTCATCTATGAGAAGTGGTGGAGGCTGGACGAGATCCTGGATAACAAGGACACAGGCTCCGCTTCTCTGAAGAGCAGCAGGCACGTGAACAACAAAAGTGAGAACATTCGCCAGTGGAACAGCAACTGAGGCCTCCAGCCTCTGTCCAGCACAGTTCACTCTGGTGTTTGCAGATGCCACATTCTCTCCTCTTAAAGGAGATCCGCCCCACGAAAGCTAGCCATGCTGTGGGTCAGATCACACGTTTCTTTCCTTTTTTAAACTTAACTATGGTTTTCTACATGTAGAATTCCATTCCTTAGGGGTTTCATTTTTTCTTTTGAAACATTTTGTGAATGTCTCAGGGGAGCCATGAGCTTCCTGTGAGACTCCTGCTGGCTTTTGCCCATTCCCCCCCACCTGTCTCTCCTGTCCCCCGACTGTCTCCTGCCTGTCCCCAGCTGACCCCCAACCCATCCCCTTGGTGTCCCTTGGGCATTTGTCATCCTAGCCCTTTGTGGGGGTTGTGAAGAGCAGACTGCCCTTTGACTGGGACTCTACCTCCTGAGGCTGCTGGGCCTTGCTGGGAACCTTTGTGGAAGGTCACAGGTCAGGCATGGTGCAAGTATCCTGCCTGTCTGAAGGTAGTGCTGGCAGGTTGCCTCAGGTCTGTGTCGTGTGGAGACAGGTTGGACTATGTGGCTGCTGGTGGGCCCTGTGGGCCCCTCACTGTTCCTGCTGTCTACACACCCAGTTGTTTGGGAGTGGTGTGGTGACCATGGCTGCAGAGGCTGCAGTGATAGCAACTGCATAACTCCTCCCCAACTGCTCCCCAGCATCCTGACTTGCCCACTACTCCACCTGCTCATCAATAAAGAAAGGCTGACTAGTAAAAAAAAAAAAAAAAAAATATATATATATATATATATATATACACACACACACACACACACACATATAATTGACACACATATCATATTAGTTTCAATTTTACAAGATAGTGATTCAATATTTTTATACATTATGAAATGATCACAATAGGTCTAGTTACCACTCATCACCATACAAAGTTATCACAATTTTATTGACTACATTCCCTATGCTGTACATTACATGTCCATGGCTTATTCATTTTATAACTGAAAGTTTGTCCCTCAACCCCTTCACCTATTTTTCCTGTCCTTCCACTCCCATCCTTTCTGGTAATGACCAGTTTGTTTTCTTATCCATGCATCTGTTTCTCTTCTCTTTTTTCAATACTACATATAAGTGAAATCATACAGTATTTGTCTTTCTCAGTCTGATTTATTTCACATAGCATAATACCCTCTAAGTCCATCCAGGTTGTCACAAATGGCAAAATTTCATTCTTTTTTATGAATAAATAATACTCTTGTGTGTGTGTATCTCACATCTTCTTTATTCATTCATCTACAGATGGACATTTAGGGTGTTTCTATATTTTGGCTATTGTAATAATCCTGCAATAAACATGGGAGTACACATATCTTTTCAAATTAGTGTTCTCATTTGCTTCACATAAATACCCAGAAAATGGAATTGCTGAATCATACAGTAATTCTATTTTTACTTTTTGAGGAATCTCTATATAGTTGTCCATACTGGCTACACCAACTGGCATTTCTACCAACAGTGCCTGAGAATTCTCATTTCCACATCCACACCAACAGTTGTTATTTTTTTTCTTTTCAAGAGAGAGAGGGAGAGAGTGGGATTAGGGGGGTGGCAAAGGAGAGCAAGAGCCAGAAAGAATCTCAAGCAGGTTCCATGCTCAGTGCGGATCCCAACGTAGGGCTTGATCCCACTACCCTATGATCATGACCTGAGTCGAAATCAAGAGTTAGATGCTTAACTGACTGAGCCACCCAGGTAACCCATTTTTTGTCTTTTTGATAATAGCCAGTGTCCCTGGTCACCTCCTTAGGGCTCCTCAAGCCCCCTAGTAAATTGTTCTTAAAAGTTTAAACTTATTTTGTAAATAATTTTACAATTCTCCCAGCTTTCCCTAATGTTAACATGCTACACAACTATTACATAATTACCAAACCCAAAAAATTAACACTGGTATAAAACAATGAGCTTAATTTATAGACCTTATTAGAATTTTGACAGTTTTCTCACTAGTGTCCTTGTTTTGGACTCCAGGATCCAATTCAGGATTCCACAGTAAGTTTAGCTGTCACATCTCTCTAGTTTCCTCTCATCTGTGAGTTTTTCAGTCTTTGCATTTTGGCCCGTTATTTTGTAGGCCACCTTCAATTTGGATCTGTCTGATGTTTTTTTGTGATTAAGTGATGTTTGTGCATTTTTGACAAGAATACCACAAAAGTGATGCTGTGAACTTCTAAGTACATAATAACAGAGGGTAAATGATGTTGCTATGCTAGCTTTCTTTGATCACATGGTTAAAGTACTATCTATCAAGTTCTTTATTATAAAGTTTCTATTTTCCCTTTTTGTAATTAAGTTATCTTGTGGGGAGTTATTCTGAGGCTCTGAATCTGAGGCTCATCATACTTTTGCTCACTAGTTTTTATTCATTAATGATTCTCTCTTGCAATAATTATTACTGTGGTATTTGTCTAAAGGTGATTTTTTTTGTATATATAGTGAATTATATTAAAAAATAAAGGTGACTTTTTTTCTACTTATCACCATTCCATCTTATTTATTATTCAGTGAATTTTTAAAATCTGTCATTGTATTTTTTAGTTTGATTTTGAAAAAAAAGTTTTTTAATGTTTATTTATATTTGAGAGAGAGAACACACACAAGCAGGGGAGGGGCAGAGAGTGATGGAGACAGAATCTGAAGCAGGCTCCAGGCTCTGAGCTGTCAGCACAGAGCCTGATGCTGGGTTCAAACTCATGAGCCATGAGATCATGACCTGAGCTGAAGTCGGACACTTAACTGAGCTACACAAGCATCCCTAGTTTGATTTTTTTTTTTTTTAAAGCAGGCATTTGACTTTGTTAGACATAAACTGTAAAACTCTATTTGTGGAGAGGACCCAAAACCTCACTCTAGTTCTTTTGTCTTTAGTTGAGTCTATCCCACACATGTATGGTACAAGGATCATTCAGACATTATTTAATTATCTGAATGGGGACCCCACTTTCTGGCTCTCTCCTTTCTGAACCTCATCCTCACATTCTAGCAGTTGTTTTTACCCCGAAATCTGTCCTCTAGTTCTTCAGGCCAGAAAGACTGTGGATTTTCTATGGTAATTCTAGTCATTGCCTGTGGTACCATCTATGCCCTGCCCTCAGACTAAAAAGCCATAAACCAGGACACACACACCATGCCATTCTCTTCTTCCAAGTGTCTACTCCAATCAGAATGTGTCAGCTTTTGAATGGTCTCTAGTATCTTTAGGTATTTGTTTTTTTATACTTTACCCAGAGTTTATACTTGTTATCTACAGGAGGGTCAGTTTGATAAGAGCTTATTCAGTCAAACCTAAAGCAGAACTGGATCATTCATGTGATAACTGATTCTTTCACATTTGTTAAGACTTGCTCTATGGCCTACTGCACAGTCATTTCTTGTAAATTTTCCATGTGTTCTTATAAAGAATGTATATTTCCAATACTGCACATAAGGTTCCATGTGTGTTAAAGCAAGTTTGTTAATTGTTTCATTCAAACTTTTTACACATTTAATAATTGTTTGCTTTACCTGCCATTTGAAAACGGTGTGATGAAATCTCTGCTATAATGCTGGATGTGTCAATTTTTCCCTCAAGCAGTCAGTTAGTGATTTTAGGTTATAGTAATAATGATGGTGATGATAGAACTTCATACGAATGCAGTGGAAGGGCAATTAAAGTTATAATCTGGCCCATTATTTTTAATTCACTAGATCAATTCTGAATGCAGCTTTGAGGGTAAAGTTTCTACAACAGTCATAACATCACTTAACTGTTCTTGCCAAACTTAAATTAGCAGCATGTCAAGTAACAGAGTGGAAAGAATCTAGGTTGGGATTTAGGAGACCTGAATTTTAATCATAGTCCTACTGGTAACAGGCAGTGAAACTTCTGGCAAGTACTCCACTCCACACACCTTCCATCCCTTTCCTCTTCTCAGTTCCACTGCCGTTGTTTATAAAACAAAAGGACTGAACTACACCAGATACTATGAAGGCCTCCTTTCTGCTTCTGATATTCTCTGTGTCAATATGACATTCTCTGTATCAATACGTGTCCTATAACACACAAACAGACTTCACATTACTGATGAAGAAAAGGGCAGGTTGTCCTTGACAACTTGAGTAAGTGCCACATAGTGAAAGGAGGTAACAGGTTGCAATTGGCATCAGGAAGAGTACTATTACCTGTGGAGGGTTGAAGGATTTCTAATCCCATATAATTAACTATGGAGTCCATGTTCTGGCTCCTTAGTACAAAGAAAACTATGTGGTTAATGCTAGTTCCAGGCCTTTGCTGCTATAATGAAAATCAAACAGGCACCAGCATGGCTTTGCACATGACTCAGTAAAATACAATCCCCTTGTTGTAGGGTTGCATTTATATTTTGTTTATATACAGAACTTTCCTGTCACCTTCTGAAGTACTCACCAACAGCCTATTTGATCCAACTATATCATATCAATTATTTAAGGTTTGTACATCACTTTTTAATTAATAATCTCCTTGGCTCCAGAAAATATATACACACAATTTATAAGCATATTCTTTAAATATTCAATAAAGAACAGGTCACTATGAATTAAAAATAAAGATGCTAATAAAATATTTAATGCTTTTTACAATGCAATGAAACATCAAGAAATTATAAAAGTCTTTTAATCAAATGCTTTTTCAGTGTATCCTACCCAGGTGCCAATATTAAACATGTATAAAATTAAAGTCACAAAAATGTTGTTTTGTCTCATTTGTCAATTCAATAAAGTGAGTACACATCAATTCAGGTTATAGGAAGGGAAACCCTGGACAGGGGCTCAAGAGACTAGGATCCAAGTCATGTTCTATCACTGAATAGCTGTGTGATCTCTTTGCCACATTTCAATTTGCTCATCTGTAATACAGACTATTTACAATTTCCAAAAGTAATGTCTGTTAATCTATTTTCCCAGCACTCAGTAATATTTTCACTGGTCTTTCCTGATGATAAAAAACATGTAACATAAATTTACCTTCTAACAATTTTAAAGTATACATTACAATCTAATTAACTATATGCACAAACTTACAATTTGCTGTAAAACAGATCTCCAGAACTTTTTCATCTCTCATGACTGAAACTCAATACTCATTAAACATCAACTTCCCATTTCCCTTCACCTCAGCTCCTGGCAACCACAATTCTACTCTCTGTTTTACAAGTTTGACTACTTCAGATATCTCAAATAAGTGAAATCATGCAGTATTTGTTCCTTGTGACTGGCTTATTTTGCTTAGCATACTGCCCTCAGGTTCACTCATGTTGTAGCATAAGACGGGACCATCTTCTTTTTTATGGATGAATAGTATTATATGGATGAATATATATATGTGTGTATATATATATATATACACACATATATAATATACATACATACATATATTATATATATATATATATATATATATATATATATATATATATATACACACACACATATACACATACATACATATTTTCTTTATCCATACATCTGTCAATGGATATTTATTTCCACCTCTTGGCTATTATGAATAATGCTACACTAAACATGAGAGTGCAAATGCAGGCATACCTCATTTAACTGTGCTTCACAGATAGTGCATTGTTTTACAAATTGAAGGTTTGTGGCAACACTGCATCGAGCAAGTCTATCAGCACCATTTTTCCAACAGCATTTGCTTACTTCATGTTTCTGTGTCACGTTTGGAAATTCTTGAAATACTTCAAACTTTTTCATTATTGTCTTTGTTATGGTGATCTGTGATCAGTGATCTTTGATGTTACCCCCATTGTAATTGTTTGGGGACACCATGAATTGCACTCATGTAAAGATGATGAACTTGATAAATGCTGTGTGTGTTCTGATTGCCCCATCTATCAGCTGTTCCCCCAACTCTCTCCCTTTCCTTGGGCCTCCCTATTCTTGATACACAATATTGAAATTAGGCCAATTAATACAATGGCCTCTAAGTGTTCAAGTGACAAGAATAGTGGCATGTCTCCCACTTTAAATCAAAAGCTACAAAAGATTAAACTCAGTGAGGAACGCATGTCGAAAGCCAAGATACACCAAAAGCTAAGCCTCTTGCACCAGTTAGCCAAGATGTGAATGCAAAGGAAAAGTACTTGAAGGAATTTTTTTTTCTTGATGGAAATTAAAGTGCTACTCCAGTGAATAAGCCTTACTGCAGATATAGAGAAAGTTTTAGTTGTTTGGATAGAAGATCAAACTAGCCACAATATCCCCTTGAGCTAAAACCTAATCCAGAGCAAGGCCATAACTCCTTTCAATTCTATATGAAGATCAAGAGGGGAGGAAAGTTTAGAAGAAAACTTTGAATCTAGCAGAGATTGGTTCATGAGGTTGAAGGAAAGAAACCTTCTCCATAATATCAAAGAGCAAGATGAAGAGCAGGTGTTGATACAGAAGCTGCAGTAAGTTACCCAGAAAATCTAGCTAGAATAATTAATGAAGGTGGAGATGCTAAACAGCAGATTTTCTCAGTGTAAATAAAGCTGCCTTATATTAGAAGAAGATGCCATCTCGTACATTCATAACTAGAGAGTAGTCCATGCCTGGCTTCAAAGCTTCAAAGTGCAGGCTGACTCTCTTGTTAGGGGCTAATGCAGCTGGTAACTTTATGTTGAAGCCAATGTGTATTTACCATTCTGAAAATCCTAGGGCCCTTAAGAATTATGCGAAATCTACTGTGCATCTGCTCTATAAACAAAGCCTAGATGACAGCACATCTGTTTATGACCTGGTTTACTGGATATTTTAAGTCTACTGTAAACCTCTACCACTTAGAAAAATACTTCTTTCCAAATATTACTGCTTATTAACAAAGTCCTGGTCACCCAAGAGTTCTGATGATGCTGTACAATGAGATGAATGTTTGTTTTCATGCCTGCTAACAAACGTCCATTCTATAGTCCATTGATTAAGGAGTCATTATCAATTTCAAGTCTTCTTACTTAAGAAATACACTTGTAAGGCTATAGCTGCCACAAATGGATCTTGACAAAGTAAATTGAAAACCTCCTGGAAAAGATTCACCATTCTTTTTATTTTTTTTATGTTTATTTATTTTTTGAGAGAGAGAGAGAGAGAGAGAGAGAGAGAGAGAGAGAGAGACAAAGACAAAGTGTGAGGTTCGGGGGAGGGACAGAGAGAGAGGGAGACACAGAATCCAAAGCAGGCTTGAGGTTCCATGCTGTCAGCACAGAGCCTGACACAGGACTCAAACTCACGAAGTGTGAGATCATGATCCGAGCTGAAGTCAGACACTTAATTGACTGAGCCACCCAGGCACCCCAAAGATTCACCATTCTTGATGCCATTAAGAACATTTGTGATTCATGGGAAGAGGTCAAAATATCAACATTAACAGGAGTTTGGAAGAAGCTGGTTCTCTCATGGAGGAGTTTGAGAGGTTTCAGACTTCAGTGGAGGAAGTAACTGCAGATGTGGTGGAAGTAGCAAGAGAACTAAACTAGAAGTAGAGCCTAAAGATGGGACTGAACTCTGCAATCTTGTGACAAAACCTTACTTGATGAGGTGTTGCTTCTTAAGGATGAGCAAAGAAAGAGGTTTTTGAGATGGACTATAAAGACTGTCGAAATGACAAAAAAAGATTAAGAATATTACATAAGGTTAGTTGAGAAAGCAATGGCGAAATTTGAGAGGATTGACTCCATTTTTGACAGGAGTAGTACTGCGAGTAAAATGCTACTGAATTGCATCACATGTAAAAGAAAAATCATTCATGAAAGGAAGAGTCATTCAATGCAGCAAATTTCACTGTATGTTGTTTTATTTTAAGAAATTGTCAAAAAAACTTAACCAAGGAGGTGAAAGATCTTTACTCCGACAACTATAAAACATGATGAAAGAAACTGAAGACAAAAACAAGATGTTCATGGATTGAGAGAACAAATATTGTTAAAATGTCCCTACTGCCCAAAGCAATCTACAGATTCAATGCAATCCCTATCAAAATACCAACAGCATTTTTCACATAACTAGGACAAATAATCCTAAAATGTGTATGGAATCACAAAAAAAACCCAAATAGCTAAAGCAATCTTGAAAAAGGAGAACAAAACTTGAGGTATCACAATCCTAGATTTTCAGATATACTACCAAGCTATAGTAATCAGAACATTATGGAATTGGCACAAAAACAGACACATAGATCAATGGAACAGAATAGAGAGCCCAGAAATAAACCCACAACTATATGGTCAATTAATCTTTGACAAAGGAGGCAAGAATATGCAATGGGAAAAAGAGAGTCTCTTCAACAAATGGTGCCGGGAAAACTAGACAGCCACATGCAAAAGAATAAAACTGGACGACTTTGTTACACCATACTCAAAAATAAACTAAAAATGGCTTAAAGACTTAAATGTGAGACCTAAACCATAAAAATCCTCCAAGAAAACAGGCAGTAATTTCTTTGACATCAGTTGTAGCAACATCTTTCTAGATTTGTCTCTTGAGGCAAGGAAAGCAAAAGCAAAAATAAACTATTGGGACTAATCAAATTCAAAAGCTTCTGCATGGAAAGGGAAACAATCAACAAACTATAAGACAACCTACTGAATGGAAAAAGATATTTGCAAATGACATATCTGGATAAAGGGTTAGTATCCAAAATATATAAAGAACTCAACACTCAAACAACAACTCAATATTCAAAAAACAAATAATCCAATTAAAAATGGGCAGAAAACGTGAACAGACATTTCCCTAAAGAAGACAGACAACAGACACATGAAAAGATGCTCCAAATCCTTAAACGTCTGGGAAATGAAAATAAAAACCACAATGAGATATCACCTCATACCTGTCAGAATGGCTAACTCAAAAACACAAGAAACATTATGTTAGCAAGGATGTGGAGAAAAAGGAACCTTAGTACACTGCTGGTGGGAATGCAAATTGGTACAGCCACTATGGAAAACAGTATGGAGGTTCATCAAAAAATTAAAAATAGAACTACTATATGATCCAGTAATTCCACTACTGGGTATTTACCCAGAGAATATGAAAACACTAATAAAAAAAGATAGATGTACCCCATGTTTATTACAGCATTGTTTGCAATAGCCAAATTATGGAAGCAGTCCCAACTATCCATTGACAGATGAAAGAATGGATAAAGATGAGGCATATCTTATTCTTAGATTTGTTGACTTGTTTGTGAACTAATATGTGATCTATATCAGAGAATGTCCTGTGTGTGCTTGTGAAAAATGTGTATTTTGCTGCTGTTAGGTGGAGTATTTGGTATATGTGTATTAGGTGCATTTGGTCTGCAGTGTTGTTTAAACCATCTGGTTCCCTAATTGGTTTTCTTTCTGGATGTTTATCCATTATTCAAATTGGGGTATTGAAATCCCCTACTTTTATTGTGTTGCTGTCTTTTTCTCCCTTCAATTCTTTCAATGTTTGCTTCCTGTATTTGGGTGCCCTGATGGGTGCCTATGTATTTACAGTATCTTCCCAGAAAATTGAAAACTGTCCTTCTAAAGTGAGTCTCTTGAGTCTATTTGAGTAGACAGTATATAGTTAGATCTTGTTTTTTGATCCGTTCAGTCACTGTATGCATTTTTATTGGGGAGTTTAACCTACCTACATTTATTTATTTATTAACATTTATTTATTTAAAATACCCACATGTAAGTGGACCCATGCAGTTCAAACCCATGTTGTTCAAGGATCAACTGTACTTTTATATGCTTTTGTATTGCCATTTAACATCTTTTTGCTCCTGCTTGAAGGACTCACCTTACAATTTCTTTTTAAAAATTTTTTAAAAGATTTTATTTTTAAGTAACCTCTACATCCAACGTGGGGCTCAAATTCACAACCCAAGATCAAGAGTTACATGCTCTACTGACTGAGCCAGACTGGTGCCCCTCACTTTCTAATTTCTGTAAGGCAGGGCTAGTGGTGATGAATTCTTAGGTTTTGATTATCTGGGAAAGTTTTTAATTACTTCATTTCTTTTTTTTTTTTTTAATTTTTTTTAACATTTATTTATTTTTGAGACAGAGAGAGACAGAGCATGAACAGGGGAGGGGCAGAGAGAGAGGGAGACACAGAATCTGAAACAGGCTCCAGGCTCTGAGCTGTCAGCACAGAGCCCGACGCAGGGCTCGAACTCACGGACCGTGAGATCATGACCTGAGCCGAAGTCGGACGCTTAACCGACCGAGCCACCCAGGTGCCCCTAATTACTTCATTTCTTAAGGATAGTATGACTGGGTATAGTTTTCTTGGTTGGCATTGTTTTTTCTTTTAGCATTTTGAATATATCCTTCCATCCCTTCTAGCCTACAGGGTTTCTGGTGAGAAATCACTGATTTTATAAAGGTTCCCTTGTACATGACAAGTCACTTTCTTCTTATTGCTTTCAAAATTCTCTTTGTCTCTGACTCTTGACAAGTTGATTATAATGTTTCTCTGTGTGGATTTCTTTGGGTTCATTATAGTTGGATTCTGTGGGACTTCTTGAATCTGGATGTCCATTTCCTTCCCCAGACAGGGAAATTTTTAGCTATTATTCTTTAAAATAGCTTTCTGCCCCATTCTCTCTCCTCCTTTTGGGAGTACCATAATGTGTATATTGGTCTGTCTGATGGTACTGCATATGTCCCCTAGGCATTCTTCACTATTTTCATTATTTTTCCTTTTTATCCCTGTGACTGCATAATTTCAGATGACTTGTCTTTAAGTTCACTCATTCTTTCTTCTATTTTATCAAGTCTGCTTGTGAGCTCCTCTACCTGATTTTTCAGTTCAATTATTGTTTTCTTCAGCTCTAAAACTTGCTTTTTAAAAAAATATTTTCTATCTCTTTGTTATTTTCATTTTGTTTATGCATCATTTTCTTGAGCTCATTGAACATCTTTATGATAATTATTTTGAATTCTTTGTCAGTTAATTCATATACCTGTTTCTTTAAGACTGGTTTCTGTAGATTTATCTTGTTCTTTTGTATAGGCCATATTTCACTGTTTCTTTGTGTATCTTATACCTTTGTGTTGGAATCCGTACATTTGGAAAAAAAAGGCATCTCTTTTAGACTTTACATCTTGGCTTTGTAGAGAGGAAGCCACCAGTCACCTTGGTTAGAGAATCTAGGGGTTTCTGAAACCTTTTGATGGGTGATGTGACTTCTCTGGGTCTGCGTGTATAATTTCTCAAGTAGAGAGTTTTGCTGGTTTCTTTTCAGGACATCATAATCTCTTGCTCCCTCTGGTGTCTGTCTGCAACATTAAGTTCTCTGGTTCTACAACAGCAAGCTGCCCTGCTCTCTCATGTTCTCAGGCGCTTCCAGGCATCCAAAATATGCCAGCTCCTTGTCAGTGCCCTGAGTCAGGTGAAACAGGTTCAAGACCCTTGGGAAACTCTCCAAAAAGCCAAAATGCCAGACTTACACTCTACTCCCCTCTCCCTCCTAGAAGAGAACTCATAAACTGGGGTATTGTCTGCCAGTGCTGAGCTTTGCTGGCTTAGGGAGGGGGTAAACACAAGTAAAGTAAAACCATTCTTCTTATTCATTTCAATGTGGTTGTTCTTGGCTTTGAGACTGCCTGGGGGTATTTCAACAACTTAACTGTCTTCTGGAATTCTCACAATGGTATTTTGGTCCATATACTATTATGTTGGTGTCTCTGTGGGGGAAGGAGGGCTAGGACTTCCTGTTCTGCCATCTTTCTCTTTTCACTGGTCTTTTCATTGCCTTCCAGTGTGCATATTTGGTCTCTTCAAGGAGACATTTTGAAGCTAGAGACCCACTGTTCTGTGCACTGGGAAAATTTAGGCACAGAGATGTTGAACCATGCTTCTGGAATGACAGTAATCTGCTTTAACATATTTTAAAACTTTCATGCTTCTTGGAATATAATACATTTATGCTAGCTTTCAACCTAAATCATGTCTATCTAAATGTATTGTTTTCACAGGGCTCCAAATAAACTTCTGAAGAGCTTATCCCCAAAATCCTACTTAGAATCTCTGTTGCAAGGTATACTTTACTGTGCCACTTGTGCTAATTTATCTTCTGTAAAAATCCTAACCTAGAAAGGAATTTCCACCCTTCCTCAAGGCACAGTGAAGTCCAATTTCTTCCCTAAACCTCTTTAATGTTCCAAGTTAGAATTCACTCATTCACTCATCAGATACTTGAGGAGCACCACTTATATGTCAGGTACTCTTCTAGATTGCTTAGGATACTCTGTAGCTCTCATTACATCACAAACTTCTCACAGCTTTTCTTTAGTATTTGTGTGTGCAAGTTCTTCCTTAACTGTAGGCTTCTGGAGTGAAAGAACTGTGTCCAATGTTCTCTGTAACCCTGGCATCTGTACAGTGCTTTGCACATAGTTCAAATAAAATATAAGAGTACTAAAACAAATTTCAAGCAGCTAGACCAAAAAAAATTTTTTTTTCTTCTAAACTATCTCAGTTTGCTCAAGAAGGTTGAAGTGCCTCATTATTAGGTGTCTTATATATCTCACCAGACTTAATTAGCTTCTTTCTCATCCTTCTGTAAAATGTGTTGATGACTATTTTCTCTCCATTACTTAATAGGTACTGCAAGTTAGTGGTCCATATTTCAGTTACATGGTTATCAAAACCAGTTATCAAGAAAAATGGAAACGTATTCAAGTGATTTCAAGAAATGTAAAATCACCATCCCTAACCATCTCCATCCCTTTTCTCCCCAAATTAGGAAACACAATCTCCTCTGCCAACTGTCACAAACTCAGTCACAGCTGTATTAGAATTGAAAGCAGCCTAAAAGATCTGTAAAAACCAAGAAGTGCCACGTATAAGGAAAGGAGGAATAAAATGTATTTGGCAAATAAATGTCCCAGGACTACAGTCCTGAACTGAGAAAACTAAACACAGAACGTGGTGAGATCCACCGGTCAGGAGATTAAAAGCTTTTCTGAGTGTCAAGAAACCATGAAGTCATAAGCAAGGGTATATTATTCAAGGAAGAAGGAGAGGATCAAGCTACTTACAAGCTCCTGGCACATGGTAGGCACTTAGTAAATGAGGAGCTAAGGTCTAGCTCAAATGTCCCTGCTTTGTGATGTCCCAGGCTATAAAACACCTTCCTGTGCTCCACTGTAGTCTGTATATGCTGCCATCACACTGTTTACTATATGCAATCTATCTATCTGTTCTTACTCCTAAACTGGGATTTCCTGGATGGTGCAGATTATATTCTGTGCTTCTCTGTAAGTGGAAATAGTAGGCACTTTATTTAGTGTGAGAATAATAAACTACTGCATATGATATTTTTCAGTAAGAATAGAAAGGACTGAACAGAAAGGACTGAAGAGCTAAGATGGAAGATCCTGTCTGTAAATCTTATTCATCCCTTCACATTTCAAAGGCCATCTCTGTTGTTATTTGTTCTGGTCAAAGTACATATTAATGTCTTTTCTTCCATTACCAACATAGAAAAAGTTCCACAGAATACATTCTTCCAGATGATATAACATGGAACAGCGGGGAAGCATGTTTTTTTGTTTTATTTTGTTTTGTTTTGTTTTAAGTAGGCTCCACACCCAGCGTGGACCCCAATGAGAGGCCCAAACTCATGACCCTGAGATCAAGACCCGAGCTGAGATCAAGTCAGATATTCAACTGACTGAGCCACCCAGGTGCCCCCTTTTATAAATTTTTTTTTAATTTATTTTAAATTAATTTTAAACTAACAGATATGTTTCAAAAATAGTGAGTTCTCTTCACCCTGTATCCCTGATTGCTAACATCTTACAAAATCATACTATAATTATTGAAAGCAGGAAATTAACATTGAGTCAATAAAATTAACCATTCTATAGACTTTATTTGAATTTCCCAGTTTTACCACTAATGTCCTTTTTCTGGTCTAGGATCACACATTTCAGTTACTTGTCAGATCTTCTTAGCCTCCTCCAATCTGTGATAGTTCTCCTCTCTTCCCTTGTCATTCATGACATTGACACTTTTGAAAAGTAGCAGTTAGTCACTGTGTGGAATGTCCCTCAATTTGGGTTTGAGAGACCTACATTTGACTCTTGGCTCCATGACTTTCTATGCTGTCTTGGGCAAGCCAAACTCTCTGGGACTCAAGTTTCCATACTGGTAAAATGGGATAATAATACTAACTTTAAGTTTAGATAAATTAAATGTGGCGATATATATTAAAATGTCTAGAATATGAGGCCATATAACAAATGCTGTCTTTTCTCCTTGTCCCTGCCTTTCAACTATTTTGAGTAGGATTTTGGGCTAAAATGCCTTACCTATATTTTAATGCCTTCTTTTATAGATAATACCAAATATAATTTACCCTTCAAGTGATGATGACCCTTAGTCATCACTATAAATAGCCATTGTTGTACTGTGTAGACAGTTCTAGGTCTGTGCCTTTGTTCTCTCTTACTGTTGTCCCTTCTCATTGTCAGTATGCCTGCCTGTAAGGACCTCATCATTCCCTTTCTGATTCTTAGCTTGAGATGTGGGGATTCACTTGTTCGCTCATATATTCACCAATGATGTACTAAATCTACTAAGTGTCAGGCACTGTGTTAGGATCCTGGAGAGGGTGATAAGTTGCCTCCTATCCTTGTTGATTCTATGGATAATGGGGAAATGGAAAAATTGTTAATTGCAATTCAATGTGATCAGTTCTATGAAAGATGTACTGCCTAGGAGCACATAAAAAAATTCCTAACCTGTACTTGGGGAGAGTCAGGTTGGGGAAGATTTCATGAGGAAGGTGCCATTATGTTTCAGTTAAGGTCTGAAGAATGTACAGAAATTAACCAGACTGAGGAGGGGATAGTGCAAAAGGCATGTAGTTTAGGAAGAAGAATTAGAACTATGTGCTGAGTAAAAGCAAATCTGTTCTAAAAAATAAATCTCCTGTGTTGTAAACTTGCAGCTCGAGAGAGATTTTGTGCCAATACCTCAGGGGCTCAGAAACTTCACCAGGAAACTTCTGGCCCCAGGGCTGTATTCTGGAGGCTGCAGTTGACAGACCTAAACCTTTGGATATTATACTGAGCTTACTACCTCTTTCAACATCTGTGAACAACAATTGGCTGCTTGTTCTCACGTCAAAAGAGTAACAGGTTTACTCTTTTTTGACAGAGGAGTTTCTTGATTCAAAAAAGTATATATCAAGGGCCATCAAAAAGTCCTTTTTAAACTGACCCTTTTAACTGAGTTGGCAAGAGAGGTTTCAAGGCTTTTCCAAGCTTTCTTCCTTTCTATAGCCCTCATTCCTGTGGGCTCAGAGGTTTGGCTTTGAGTCCAACTGATTCTAAAGCCTCAGTTTAACCATGTAAATTTGTGAAGTTGGCAAGTGTTATAAGTATATTATCCATTAAATATTGGAACTTAGACGAGAATCCAATATGAGATTTTCAAATTAAGAGGTTTCTTTGCTAGTCTCCAGTTTACTCTCTCCGTCATCTTCACTTTTTCATCTGGAGGGTAAATAAGCTGAATTCTTTTCATTTTCTCCACAGGGACTATTTCCCAAACCTTACCTGCTTCTAACTCAGAACGCTAATATTACATACCGTCAACTGGTGTATCAGGAGGTCCATTAAGAAGGTAATCTTGTTACTAAACAGAACATCGGTGCAATTTTCTGAGCAGTCACTGCAGGTGAGGTTGTAAACATTGATTGCATTGCAGAGAGACCTAATAGGAGAGAAACACCATTTATAAAACTTGAGCAGCTCTTCTCTAAACAATTTAAAATACATAAAATGAATCGTACAAAGGCAACAGGCACAGGATGGAAATCACCCTGAAAAAAAAAAAAAAGCAAAATATCAGGTACAAGGCTCATCAGCTAGATACAAAAGCTTATAATTTATCCAAAGCCTAGTGTTTGTCAGTATCTAATACTTACCTCTTACTAATTTCTTAGTTGTATAGCAGATAATGGAAATGTGTTTACTAGTCTATCTGATAATATCCTAATAATCTAAAATTAGGTATCTATCACCCAGGAACTTTGGGACATAGACATTTTTGAATAAAGTCCAGAAATAGAAGGGTCAAAGCTCCTGTTCCCAAACCTCCTGGTCCTAGATAAAGGCAGATGAATGAAGAAGGGAGAACACATGAGGAGAAACCACAGGCTTTCCCTCTGAGACAAGAGTGGCAGGGTTCTGGGGAGTGAGCACCACGCCTGCTTGGCGCCTGAGTGGGCATGGGCTCCGCACAGTAGTCTCAGGTCAAACTGATCTTAGGATCAGTTAACATTAAGAGGAAATGTATTCCTCTTAGGGAATAAAACAAATTCATATGCCACTGTTCAAAGAAATGTCTGGAGCCACAAACTCAGTGGGTACTCTTCGGGTGCTCTGAAGATTGTGTTTAAAACCTGCATTGCCTGATGATCAATGTGGATTCTGGCCTGACTAAATCTCCTGCTTAAATTCTACATATAAATGTTTTGATTTCGTCCCTTACAACCAACCCTGTAGGACAATAATCCTACAGGACCAGAAGCATCAATATCACCTGGGAACTTCTTAGAAATGCAAATTCTCAGGCCCCCACCCCAGACCTACTAAATAGAAACTCTGGGGATAGATTCCTGCAATCCGTGCTTTAACCAATTCTGCCAGTGATTCAGATGTACTTGCAAGTCCCCGCTGCTCTAGAATAGGGGCTCATTAGTTTGAGCACTGGAATCACCTGCACATCTTTAAAAATAAATACCTGCCTGAGTTCCTCCCTTGGAGATGCTAGTTGGGTGAGTTCTAGACATTTGCATGTTTCAAAAGCTCTATGGAGCAATTGTGATGTGCACCCAAAGTGGAGAACCACTGGTCAAAGAACCACCATGTGAGTGTTCATCTAACAAATATCTAAGCTCCTATGATCTTTCAGGCATAGTTAGGTGAACAAAACAGTCAAGCTCTCTGTCTCATGTGGGAGAGAAATGCTGAAGAGAGCCCCTGTTGTAATTATCCATTATCTGATATAGTTGGACTTTGCTTTATATAATTATAGTTTCCTAAAAATATGTGTAGCATATTTTTAGCATCCATTTTCTCACCTATAAAACCAGGATAATAATACCTAGACTCCACATGAGTGTTATGAGGATTAAGTGAGATAATAGATGTAAAGTACTTAGGAAAGTGCCTGGCAGAAGGTTAAAAATAAGTGATAGGCTTTATTAGGATTATTAATCTTATTATTCTTGTTATGAATAAGGCACAAATGAAATGTTAAAAAATTGACTCAAATTAAACATCTATAAAAGCTATTATTTCCAGAATCATGAAGCACATTGTTTCCCAAATGTCTTCACGGTACACTGGCATGAACCATGAAAGAACTCTAGACTGCAGGGTGCCAGGAGGAGGCTCACCTCTGTCTAGCCTCATTAAATCCCTGAGGTTGTACAGAAAAATGTTGGTCCATATGAAACCCATTTATAATACATTGTTTGGAGTCTCTATTTAGGAAGTCCTTCACAAATGCAAATTAGCATTTCATTTACCAGATGAAATATCTGGATTTTGCAAAATAGTCCTTTTCTTTTTACTTAAAAAATAACTTGTCCTTATAATTATAAAAATAATTTTTATTTGGGACTGTGATGCCTCCCGCTTTGGTTTTCTTCTTCAGTATTAACTATGGGTATTCAGGGTCTTTTGTGGTTCCATACAAATTTTAGGATTGTTTGTTCTAGCTTTGAGAAGAATGCCGGTGCAACTTTGATTGGGATTGCATTGAATGTGTAGATTGCTTTGGGTAGTATTGACATTTTAACAACATTTATTCTTCCAATCCATGAGCATGGAATGTTCTTCCATTTCTTTGTGTCTTCTTCAATTTCCTTCATAAGGTTTCCATAATTTTCAGCATACAGATATTTTACGTGCTTGGTTAGGTTTATTCCTAGGTATTTTATGGTTCTTGGTGCAATTTTAAATCGGATCAGTTTCTTTATTTTTTTTTTTTCTGTTGCTTCATTATTGGTGTATAAAAATGCAACCAACTTCTGTACATAGATTTTTGTATCCTGAGACTTTGCTGAATTCATGTATCAGTTCTAGCAGTCTTTTGGTGGAGTCTTTCGGGTTTTCCATGTAGATAGTATCAGGTCATCTGCAAAAAGTGAAAGTGTGACTTCTTCTTTACCAATTTTGATGCCTTTTATTTCATTTTGTTGTCTGATTGCTGAGGCTAGGACTTCCAACACTATGTTAAACAACAATGGTGAGAGTGGACATGCCTGTCGTGTTCCTAATCTCAGGGGGAAAGCTCTCAGTTTTTCCCCATTGAGGATGACATTAGCTGTGGGCCTTTCATATATAGCTTTTGTGATGTTTAAGTATGTTCCTTCTATCCTGACTTCCTCGAGGGGTTTTATTAAGAAATGATGCTGAATTTTGTCAAATGCTTTTTTCTGCATTGATTGACAGGATCATAAGGTTCCTATCTTTTCTTTTATTAATGTGATGTATCACATTGACTGATTTGCGAATATTGAACCACCCCTGCAGTCCAGGAACGAATACTTGATCATGGTGAATAATTCTTTTTTTTTTTTTTTAATTTATATATGAAATTTATTGTCAAATTGGTTTCCATACAACACCCAGTGCTCATCCCAAAAGGTGCCCTCCTCAATACCCATCACCCACCCTCTCCTCCCTCCCACCCCCCATCAACCCTCAGTTTGCTCTCAGTTCTCAACAGTCTCTTATGCTTTGGCTCTCTCCCACTCTAACCTCTTTTTTTTTTTTTTTCCTTCCCCTCCCCCATGGGTTCCTGTTAAGTTTCTCAGGATCCACATAAGAGTGAAACCATATGGTATCTGTCTTTCTCTGTATGGCTTATTTCACTTAGCATCACACTCTCCAGTTCCATCCACGTTGCTACAAAAGGCCATATTTCATTTTTTCTCATTGCCACGTAGTATTCCATAGTGTATATAAACCACAATTTCTTTATCCATTCATCAGTTGATGGACATTTAGGCTCTTTCCATAATTTGGCTATTGTTGAGAGTGCTGCTATGAACATTGGGGTACAAGTGCCCCTATGCATCAGTACTCCTGTGTCCCTTGGATAAACTCCTAGCAGTGCTATTGCTGGGTCATAGGGTAGGTCTATTTTTAATTTTCTGAGGAACCTCCACACTGCTTTCCAGAGTGGCTGCACCAATTTGCATTCCCACCAACAGTGCAAGAGGGTTCCCGTTTCTCCACATCCTCTCCAGCATCTAGAGTCTCCTGATTTGTTCATTTTGGCCACTCTGACTGGCGTGAGGTGATATCTGAGTGTGGTTTTGATTTGTATTTCCCTGATAAGGAGCGACGCTGAACATCTTTTCATGTGCCTGTTGGCCATCCGGATGTCTTCTTTAGAGAAGTGTCTATTCATGTTTTCTGCCCATTTCTTCACTGGGTTATTTGCTTTTCGGGTGTGGAGTTTGGTGAGCTCTTTATAGATTTTGGATACTAGCCCTTTGTCCGATATGTCATTTGCAAATATCTTTTCCCATTCCGTTGGTTGCCTTTTAGTTTTGTTGGTGGTTTCCTTTGCTGTGCAGAAGCTTTTTATCTTCATAAGGTCCCAGTAATTCACTTTTGCTTTTAATTCCCTTGCCTTTGGGGACGTGTCGAGTAAGAGATTGCTACGGCTGAGGTCAGAGAGGTCTTTTCCTGCTTTCTCCTCTAAGGTTTTGATGGTTTCCTGTCTCACATTCAGGTCCTTGATCCATTTTGAGTTTATTTTTGTGAATGGTGTGAGAAAGTGGTCTAGTTTCAACCTTCTGCATGTTGCTGTCCAGTTCTCCCAGCACCATTTGTTAAAGAGACTGTCTTTTTTCCATTGGATGTTCTTTCCTGCTTTGTCAAAGATGAGTTGGCCATACGTTTGTGGGTCTAGTTCTGGGGTTTCTATTCTATTCCATTGGTCTATGTGTCTGTTTTTGTGCCAATACCATGCTGTCTTGATGATGACAGCTTTGTAGTAGAGGCTAAAGTCTGGGATTGTGATGCCTCCTGCTTTGGTCTTCTTCTTCAAAATTACTTTGGCTATTCGGGGCCTTTTGTGGTTCCATATGAATTTTAGGATTGCTTGTTCTAGTTTCGAGAAGAATGCTGGTGCAATTTTGATTGGGATTGCATTGAATGTGTAGATAGCTTTGGGTAGTATTGACATTTTGACAATATTTATTCTTCCAATCCATGAGCAGGGAATGTCTTTCCATTTCTTTAAATCTTCTTCAATTACCTTCATAAGCTTTCTATAGTTTTCAGCATACAGATCCTTTACATCTTTGGTTAGATTTATTCCTAGGTATTTTATGCTTCTTGGTGCAATTGTGAATGGGATCAGTTTCCTTATTTGTCTTTCTGTTACTTCATTGTTAGTGTATAAGAATGCAACTGATTTCTGTACATTGATTTTGTATCCTGCAACTTTGCTGAATTCATGGATCAGTTCTAGCAGACTTTTGGTGGAGTCTGTCGGATTTTCCATGTATAATATCATGTCATCTGCAAAAAGCGAAAGCTTGACTTCATCTTTGCCAATTTTGATGCCTTTGATTTCCTTTTGTTGTCTGATTGCTGATGCTAGAACTTCCAGCACTATGTTAAACAACAGCGGTGAGAGTGGGCATCCCTGTCGTGTTCCTGATCTCAGGGAAAAAGCTCTCAGTTTTTCCCCGTTGAGGATGATGTTAGCTGTGGGCTTTTCATAAATGGCTTTTATGATCTTTAAGTATGTTCCTTCTATCCCGACTTTCTCAAGGGTTTTTATTAAGAAAGGGTGCTGGATTTTGTCAAAGGCCTTTTCTGCATCGATTGACAGGATCATATGGTTTTTCTCTTTTTTTTTGTTAATGTGATGTATCACGTTGATTGATTTGCGAATGTTGAACCAGCCCTGCATCCCAGGAATGAATCCCACTTGATCATGGTGGACAATTCTTTTTATATGCCGTTGAATTCGATTTGCTAGTATCTTATTGAGAATTTTGGCATCCATATTCATCAGGGATATTGGCCTGTAGTTCTCTTTTTTTACTGGGTCTCTGTCTGGTTTAGGAATCAAAGTAATACTGGCTTCATAGAATGAGTCTGGAAGTTTTCCTTCCCTTTCTATTTCTTGGAATAGCTTGAGAAGGATAGGTATTATCTCTGCTTTAAACGTCTGGTAGAACTCCCCTGGGAAGCCATCTGGTCCTGGACTCTTATTTGTTGGGAGATTTTTGATAACCGATTCAATTTCTTCGCTGGTGATGGGTCTGTTCAAGCTTTCTATTTCCTCCTGATTGAGTTTTGGAAGAGTGTGGGTGTTCAGGAATTTGTCCATTTCTTCCAGGTTGTCCAATTTGTTGCCATATAATTTTTCATAGTATTCCCTGATAATTGTTTGTATCTCTGAGGGATTCGTTGTAATAATTCCATTTTCATTCATGATTTTATCTATTTGGGTCATCTCCCGTTTCTTTTTGAGAAGCCTGGCTAGAGGTTTGTCAATTTTGTTTATTTTTTCAAAAAACCAACTCTTGGTTTCATTGATCTGCTCTACAGTTTTTTTAGATTCTATATTGTTTATTTCTGCTCTGATCTTTATTATTTCTCTTCTTCTGCTGGGTTTAGGCTGCCTTTGCTCTTCTGCTTCTATTTCCTTTAGGTGTGCTGTTAGATTTTGTATTTGGGATTTTTCTTGTTTCTTGAGATAGGCCTGGATTGCAATGTATTTGCCTCTCAGGACTGCCTTCGCTGCGTCCCAAAGCGTTTGGATTGTTGTATTTTCATTTTCATTTGTTTCCATATATTTTTTAATTTCTTCTCGAATTGCCTGGTTGACCCACTCATTCGTTAGTAGGGTGTTCTTTAACCTCCATGCTTTTGGAGGTTTTCCAGACTTTTTCCTGTGGTTGATTTCAAGCTTCATAGCATTGTGGTCTGAAAGTATGCATGGTATGATTTCAATTCTTGTAAACTTATGAAGGGCTGTTTTGTGACCCAGTATATGATCTATCTTGGAGAATGTTCCATGTGCACTCGAGAAGAAAGTATATTCTGTTGCTTTGGGATGCAGAGTTCTAAATATATCTGTCAAGTCCATCTGATCCAATGTCTCATTCAGGGCCCTTGTTTCTTTATTGACCGTGTGTCTAGATGATCTATCCATTTCTGTAAGTGGGGTGTTAAAGTCCCCTGCAATTACCACATTCTTATCAATAAGGTTGCTTGTGTTTCTGAGTAATTGTTTTATATATTTGGGCGCTCCGGTATTCGGCGCATAGACATTTATAATTGTTAGCTCTTCCTGATGGATAGACCCTGTCACTATTATATAATGTCCTTCTTCATCTCTTGTTACAGCCTTTAATTTAAAGTCTAGTTTGTCTGATAGAAGTATGGCTACTCCAGCTTTCTTTTGGCTTCCAGTAGCATGATAAATAGTTCTCCATCCCCTCACTCTCAATCTAAAGGTGTCCTCAGGTCTAAAATGAGTCTCTTGTAGACAGCAAATAGATGGGTCTTGTTTTTTTATCCATTCTGATACCCTATGTCTTTTGGTTGGCGCATTTAATCCATTTACATTCAGTGTTATTATAGAAAGATATGGGTTTAGAGTCATTGTGATGTCTGTATGTTTTATGCTTGTAGTGATGTCTCTGGTACTTTGTCTCACAGGGTCCCCCTTAGGATCTCTTGGAGGGCTGGTTTAGTGGTGACAAATTCCTTCAGTTTTTGTTTGTTTGGGAAGACCTTTATCTCTCCTTCTATTCTAAATGACAGGCTTGCTGGATAAAGGATTCTCGGCTGCATATTTTTTCTGTCTAGCACACTGAAAATCTCGTGCCAACTCTTTCTGGCCTGCCAAGTTTCAAAAGAGAGATCAGTCACGAGTCTTATAGGTCTCCCTTTATATGTGAGGGCACGTTTACCCCTTGCTGCTTTCAGAATTTTCTCTTTATCCTTGTATTTTGCCAGTTTCACTATGATATGTCGTGCAGAAGATCGATTCAAGTTACGTCTGAAGGGAGTTCTCTGTGCCTCTTGGATTTCAATGCCTTTTTCCTTCCCCACTTCAGGGAAGTTCTCAGCTATTATTTCTTCAAGTACCCCTTCAGCACCTTTCCCTCTCTCTTCCTCCTCTGGGATACCAATGATGCGTATATTATTTTTTTTTAGTGTATCACTTAGTTCTCTAATTTTCCCCTCAGACACCTGGATTTTTTTATCTCTCTTTTTCTCAGCTTCCTCTTTTTCCATAACTTTATCTTCTAGTTCACCTATTCTCTCCTCTGCCTCTTCAATCCGAGCTCTGGTGGTTTCCATTTTGTTATGCATTTCATTTAAAGCATTTTTCAGCTCCTCGTGACTGTTCCTTAGTCCCTTGATCTCTGTAGCAAGAGATTCTCTGCTGTCAGCTATACTGTTTTCAAGCCCAGCGATTAATTTTATGACTATTATTCTAAATTCACTTTCTGTTATATTATTTAAATCCTTTTGATCAGCTCATTAGCTGTTGTTATTTCCTGGAGATTCTTCTGAGGGGAATTCTTCCGCTTGGTCATTTTGGATAGTCCCTGGCGTGGTGAGGACCTGCAGGGCACTTCCCCTGTGCTGTGGTGTATAACTGGAGTTGGTGGGCGGAGCCGCAGTCAGACCTGATGTCTGTCCCCAGCCCACCGCTGGGGCCACAGTCAGACTGGTGCTTGCCTTCTCTTCCCCTCTCCTAGGGGCGGGATTCACTGTGGGGTGGGGTGGCCTGTCTGGGCTACTTGCACACTGCCAGGCTTGTGATGCTGGGGATCTGGCGTCTTAGCTGGGGTGGGTAGGCAAGGTGCACAGGGGCAGGAGGGGCAGGCTTAGCTGGCTTCTCCTTAGGTGATCCACTTCAGAAGGGGCCCTGTGGCAGCAGCAGGGAGTCAGATCCGCTGCCGGAGGTTTGGCTCCGCAGAAGCGCAGAGTTGGGTGTTTGCGCGGAGCGACCAAGTTCCCTGGCAGGAACTGGTTCTCTTTGGGATTTTGGCTGGGGGATGGGCGGGGAAGATGGCGCTGGTGAGCGCCTTTGTTCGCCACCAAACTGAGCTCTGTCGTCCGGGGGCTCAGCAGCTTTCCTTCCCTTTGTCCTCCAGCCTTCCCGCTTTCTGAGCAGAGCTGTTAACTTATGACCTCCCAGCCGCTAAGTCGCGCTTGCTGTCGGAACACAGTCCGTCAGGCCCCTCCGCTTTTTGCAAGCCAGACTCGGGGGCTCTGCTTGGTCGGCGAGCCGCCCCTCCGCCCCGGCTCCCTCCCGCCAGTCCGTGGAGCGCGCACCGCCTCGCCGCCCTTCCTACCCTCTTCCGTGGGCCTCTCGTCTGCGCTTGGCTCCAGCGACTCCGTTCTGCTAATCCTCTGGTGGTTTTCTGGGTTATTTAGGCAGGTGTAGGTGGAATCTAAGTGATCAGCAGGACGCGCGGTGAGCCCAGCGTCCTCCTACGCCGCCATCTTCCCTCCTCGAATAATTCTTTTTATATGCTGTTGAATTTGATTTGCTAGTATCTTGTTGAGAATTTTTGCATCCATGTTCATCAGGGATATTGGCCTGTAATTCTCCTTTTTAGTGGGGTCTCTGTCTGGTTTGGGAAACAAGGTAATGCTGGCTTCATAGAACGAGTCTGGAAGTTTTCCTTCCCTTTCTATTTTTTTGGAACAGCTTGAGAAGAATAGGTAATAACTCTGCTTTAAATGCCTGGTAGAATTCCCCAGGGAAGCCATCTGGTCCTGGACTCTTATTTGTTGGGAGATTTTTGATAACTGATTCAATTTATTCACTAGTTATGGGTCTGTTCATATTTTCTATTTCTTCCCATTTGAGTTTTGGTAGTGTGTGGGTGTTTAGGAATTTGTTCATTTCTTCCAGGTTGTCCAGTTTGTAAGCATATAGTTTTTCATAGTATTCTATGATAATTGTTTGTACTTCTGAGGAATTGGTTGTGATAAATCCATTTTCATTCATGATTTTTATCTATTTGGGTCCTCTCTCTTTTCTTTTTGAGAAGTCTGGCTAGGGGTTTATCAATTTTGTTTCTTTTTTCTTTTTTTTTTTTAATTTTTTTTCAATGTTTATTTATTTTTGGGACAGAGAAAGACAGAGCATGAACGGGGGAGGGGCAGAGAGAGAGGGAGGCACAGAATCGGAAACAGGCTCCAGGCTCTGAGCCATCAACCCAGAGCCCGACGCGGGGCTCAAACTCACGGACCGCGAGATCGTGACCTGGCTGAAGTCGGACGCTTAACCGACTGTGCCACCCAGGCGCCCCATGTGTTTATTTTTTCTTTTTTTTTTATTTTTTTTAAACATTTTTTATTTTATTTATTTTTTTTCAACGTTTATTTATTTTTGGGACAGAGAGAGACAGAGCATGAACGGGGGAGGGGCAGAGAGAGAGGGAGACACAGAATCGGAAACAGGCTCCAGGCTCTGAGCCATCAGCCCAAAGCCTGACGCGGGGCTCTAACCCACGGACCGCGAGATCGTGACCTGGCTGAAGTCGGACGCTTAACCGACTGCGCCACCCAGGTGCCCCAGTGTTTATTTTTTCAAAAAACCAACTGGTTTCACTGATCTGTTCTCCTGTTTTTTTTTGTTTGTTTGTTTTTGTATTTGTTTTTTTGATTCTACACGGTTTATTTCTGCTCTGATCTTTATTATTTCTCTTCTTCTGCTGGGATTGGGGTTTCTTTGTTATTCTGCTTCTAGTTCCTTTAGGTATACCATTAGATTTTGTATTTGGGATTTTTCTTGTTTCTTCAGATGGGCCTGGATTACAATGTATTTTCCTCTTAGGACTGCCTCTGCTGCATCTCAAAGGGTTTGGATTGTTGTTGTTTTCATTTTCATTTGTTTCTATATATTTTTAAATTTCTTCTTTAATTGTCTGGTTGACCCATTCATTCTTTAGTAAGATGTTCTTTAACCTCCATGCATTTGGAAGTTTTCCAAAACTTTTCCTGTGGTTGATTTCAAGTTTCATAGCATTGTTATCTGAAAGTGTGCATGGTATGATCTCAATTCTTTTATATTTATTGAAGGCTTTTTGTGACCTAGACTTCAGCCTCTACTCCAAAGCTGTAATTATCAAGACAGTGTGGTATTGTCACAAAAATGGACACATAGACCAATGGAATAGAATAGAGAACCCAGAATTGGACCCACAAATGTATGGCCAACTCATCTTTGACAAAGCAGGAAAGAATATCCAATGGAAAAAAAGGCAGTCTTGTTAGCAAATGGTGCTGGGACAACTGGACAGCAACATGCAGAAGAATGAAACTAGACCACTTTCTTATACCATACACAAAAATAAAGTAAGAATGGATGAAGGACCTGAATGTGTGATAAGAAACCATCAGAACCCTAGAGGAGAAAACAGGCAACAACCTCTTTGAGCTCAGCCATAGCAACTCCTTACTCGACACATCTCCGAAGGCCAGGGAAACAAAAGCAAAAATGAACTATTGGGACCTCGTGAAGATAAAAATCTTCTGTACTGCAAAGAAAACCATCAACAAAACTAAAAGGCAACCAACGGAATGGGAAAATACATTTGCAAATGACCTATCAGACCAAGGGCTAGTATCCAAAATCTATAAAGAACTCACCAAACTCCACACCCAAAAAACAAATAATCCAGTGAAGAAATGGGCAGAAGATATGAATAGACACTTTTCTAAAGAAGACATCCACATGGCCAACAGACACATGAAAAGATGCTCAACATCACTCCTCATCAGGGAAATACAAATCAAAACCACACTGAGGTACCACCTCACGCCAGTCAGAGTGGCTAAAACGAACAATTCAGACTACAGATGTTGGCGAGAATGTAGAGAAACGGGGAACCCTCTTGTGCTGTTGGTGGGAATGCAAACTGGTGCAGCCTCTCTGGAAAACAGTGTGGAGCTTCCTCAAAAAATTAAAAATAGATCTACCCTATGACCCAGCAATAGCACCGCTAGGAATTTACCCAAGGGATATGGAAGTGCTGATGCATAGGGGCACTTGTACCCCAATGTTTATAGCAGCACTTTCACCAATAGCCAAATTATGGAAAGAGCCTAAATGTCCATCAACTGACGAATGGATAAAGAAGTTGTGGTTTATATATACAATGGAATATTACTTGGTAAGGAGAAAGAATGAAATCATCCCATTTGCAGCAACGTGGATGGAACTGGAAGGTATTATTCGAGTGAAATAAGTCAGTCAGAGAAGAAGAGATATCATATGTTTTCACTCATATGTGGATCTTGAGAAGCTTAACAGAAGACCATGGGGGAAGGGAAGGGGAAAAAAATAGTTACAAACAGAGAGGGAGGGAGGCAAACCACAAGAGATTCTTAAATACAGAGAACAAACTGAGGGTGGATGGGGTGGGTTGGGGAAATGGAAAATGGGTGATGGGCACTGAGGAGGGCACTTGTTGGGATGCGCACTGAGTGTTGTATGTAAGCCAATTTGACAATAAATTAGATTAAAAAATGAAATCATACAAACATTTAAAAATATTTTTTATTTGTTTCATTAAAATAGCCTCCACACCCAGCGTGCGGCTTGAACTCACAACCCTGAGATCTAGAGTTACTGAGCCAGTTAGGCACCCCCTATAAAAATAATTTTTAATTTGTTCCCGGGTTTTGGCACCAAAAAAACCAAAATAAATAAATAAATAAATAAATAAATAAATAAATAAATAATAAAAATGATTTTTAAAATTATTATAATAAATTTGGGAAAGACAAGGACAAAGAAATAGCAAAAAGCTATCAAGCAATAATTTGGCATTTGTACGTCTGGTCTTTTGTTCTATTTTTTTTTAAGTTTATTTATGTGTTTTTGAGAGGGGAGCCAGCATGAGTGGGGGAGGGGCAGAGAGAGGGAGAGAGAGAGAATCCCAAGCAAGCTTTGCACTGCCAGCACAGAGTCTGACGTGGGGCTCAAATCCACAAACCATGAGATCATGACCTGAACTGAAATCAAGAGCCAAATGCTCAATGGACTGAGCCACTAGGCACCCCACCCTTTTTTCTAATATTATAAATGTACATTTATTTAAGAAATACATAATGAATATTTCTTCATGACATTTAATATTCTCCTGTAATAATGGTCTTCAGTTTTTTTATAAAAGTAGCAGAATGCTTTCTTACTCAGAAGATTCAAAGCTTACACAATCTTATTTAGATGCTTAAACCACAGGACTGATAAAACCAGAGTTGTTCTGACTGAAGCAGAAGTGAGGAACCCAGAGTCCTACTATGTTCCCTCCTTCAGAGCCTTGAATGGTTCTTCAGAGAACTTAAGGTGTGTTCCCATGGGGTGCATAAAAACTACTGAGCTTTGATAAATTAAAATTTACCTTGTAACTTTTTGACTAGGAATGACAACCATAGTACAACATGCACAAAAAAAGGTAAGTAGTCAAAAGCATTGCCCTCTTACTTATGTTCCTCAGCCACTCAATTTCCCATCTTAGAAATCACCATGGTTACTAGTTTACATATCCTTCTAGACATAATCTATACATACTGAAGAGTTTTTTTCCCTCTACACACCTATTACCACATGGGATTTGGAGGCTGAACTGAGTCAAGGTCATCTTTCTTTGGCTCTTGTTGCTATTAAGCAAGACTTGGAAATGTGAGGCTTTCCTGCAGCAGCATTCCAGGTTCCATCTTCCAGCTTCTGGGTGTCAAGAACCAGTGGGATTATGCTAATTTATCTGATTTCCTAATCTCTGATCTGTACCCATTCTGTAGTTTCCCTGGTGTGAGAGACAGTTGTGCATGGCATCCTTATTTCCTTCCCAACTTGTGTGTTGGCTTCAGAGGGAGCAGTGCCCCCAGTGGATATGTTTGGTATTGTTTTGGAGTTAGTCTGGAAAAAAACCCCATGCTTTTTCCAACTTATCTACTGCCTTTCATTTTGCTCATATTATTTTCACAGTATTATTTTATGTATTGAAACTAAACAATTTTATGTAGTCTAACATATTGTTTTGCAGTCAATCCAGAGGTCTACAATAGTTTCCAACAATTTTGTAAGCCTCTAATGTCTTAAGTTCCTTCTCTGATTAAAATAATTACACTGAGAAATACTGCATAATTTTAAAAAGGATTAAGAGTGTTATACTATGGATATAATATTTATTTCAACCACTCCCTTACCATTTTTGTGTTTAATTTTTGATGTTATAAATAATGCTGTTTTAACAGTCAGACCTTTTAGTTAGTTACAAGACACAAGAAGAAAGCTCTGATTGACTTAAACAGAAAGGAAATTAATTGATAGGCTATTGAGTATATGATGGGATTTAGAAAACACAGGCACAGAAGTTACACTGCCAGGACCAATACCCAAATCACACACAACCAAACTGATCTGATGAAAAAAAAACAGTGGGCACCATATGGCACAGCTTGAACTTACACTGTGACTTTGCATGCTACATGCAGCTGTTTCCAATTGTCAAAAGGACAGAATCTGGGATCTCCTTGCTTCGTCAGCTTCAGAGTGGATATCTGGAATAGGTATACTGGGTTGCAAAGCTTAGGTCTCATGCCTGTATCCTAGACATGAAAATTGGGAAGCAATTCCCAAGTTCTATAGTGGTAGGGCCACTTTATATGCTTGGGAACTTAGCAAACACAGGATGTGCTCAATGGCACAACTCATACTCATAATAGCTGTACTGAAAACATCGTATCACCTTGTGATAAGTTTCCAGTAATGATAAATTACATAAAAAGATATGAACATTTTTAAGATTTTTGATAGACACTGCCAAATTAAAATTGCCCTCCAGAAAAAAAATTTGAGTTTTAAAAAAACTGACTTATACTCGTAGAAAAAGAGTTTCTCCATGCTTTTACCAAAAACTGGAAAATTTCATTAAAAAAATCTTTACCAATTTGGCAGCTACATACATATAGTATTTTTAAAGATTGCATTTTTATTACTAGCGTGTTTTAAGAACTTTTCATGTTCTTATTGGCCATACATATTTACATTTTCTTGAATTATCACTGTATACCTTATACCCATTTTTCTATGGGGGAGGGCTGTCTTTTTCTTATTGATTTATAAGGCTCTTTACCAATAATAAAGATGCTAACCTTTGATCACTGTATGTTGCAAATAAATATTTCAGTTTATCTAAACTTATTTTTGTCAAAAGAATGTTTTCATTTCATTTTTTTTATTTCTTAAATTTACATCCAAATTAGTTAGCACATAGTGCAACAATGATTTCAGGAGTAGATTCCTTAATGCCCCTTACCCATTTAGCCCACCCCCCTCCCACAACCCCTCCAATAACCCTCTGTTTGTTCCTCATATTTAAGAGTCTCTTATGTTTTGTTCCCCTCCCTGTTTTTATATTATTTTTACTTCCCTTCCCTTATGTTCATCTGTTCTGTGTCTTACAAAGTCCTCATATGAATGAAGTCATATGATATTTGTCTTTCTCTGACTAATTTCACTTAGCATAATACCCTCTAGTTCCATCCACGTAGTTGCAAATGGCAAGATTTCAAGGAATGTTTTCATTTCTATTTGATAAAATCTGTCAAACTTTTTTAGTGCATCTGAGTTTTGTGTCAGACTTAAAAGAACCTTTCCACTTCAAGATTATAAAAATATTCTTTTAAATTCACTTTTGGTAGTTTCATAGATTTTACATTTAAGTCCATGATCTAAAATTGATTGTGAGATAAGGTAGGGGTTATTGAAGTTTTTCAAAATGAAGTTGCCATGTCTACTCATCTTTTTGTTAATTATTCTTATTCTCTATTTTAAAAATTTTTATTGTTTTTCATCAATAAGGTGATGTCTTTATTGATGAAAAACATAAAAAAGGTTTTCATCTTTTTCTTAGTGATTTATAAGGATTCTCTCATTATGGCAAAGGGTTAATACATGTTGTTAATGCTTTTTTCAGTTTATCTACTACCTTTCATTTTGTTCATGTTATTTTCACAGTATTATTATTTTATGTATCGAAGCTAAACAATCTTATGTAGTCTAACAATTATTTTCTTTGTGGTTTTATTTTTTCTTCCCTTCCTTTCATTGTTTAAAAAGTTCTTCTTCGCTATGAGATGAGGTAACTATACAGTTGTATCCAGCCATTTGGTTTTATTTTTTCTTGAATGATCATTGTGTGTGGTAATTTTATGGTTTTATAAATTCACTATCAATTCGTTTAGAATTTATTTTGACATGTGGTGTGAGCCAGAAACCTACATTTATCCCCCCTACCCCCAAAAGGTTATTGAATAAACCACTTTTGCTCTACTGGTTTGAAATGGTATCTTTATCATAACTATATACAGGATGTATTCCCTGGTTTCCTACTCTAACTGATGATTTTGTTAAGCATTCATTGTGCCATATTACATGGTTTTGTGTATTGTAGTTTTATAGTAGGATTAATATATACAATTGTAGATCCTTAAGGACTTAAAAATGTAGAACCTTATAGCTTTATAATTGTATGCTACTTTTCCTTTTTGTTTTGATCCATAATTTTTATCATCTTGATTTTTTAAAAAAATTTTTTAATGCTTATTCATTTTTGAGAGAAAGAGAGAGTGGGAGGGGCAGAGAGAGAGACACACACACACAGAATCCAAGCAGGCTCCAGGCTCTGAGCTGTCAGCCCATGAACCTGAGCCGAAGTCCGACACCCAACCAACTGAGCCACCCAGGCACCCCTATAACCTTGATTTTTAATTTCAATTTTTCTGTTTCATTCAATCAAATCCCTACAACTTGTCTAAAATCACTTATGGAATATCATAAGGCATCAATAAACATACCCATAAAAAACACAAAGTATAAGATTTTGTCCTAATGCTCTCTGTGCTTTAAAGAAAAAGCATTTACTGGTAAGTGTGGAATGTGCATCTGTATAATCTTATGCTCACAAAACTCCCCCAAGAAACTTCCACAAAGAAACTACTTTCTGATAAGAAAAAAAGCGGGGGGGGGGTACCAAAAATCTCAGGGTCAGGAAAAACTTGTCCTCTCAGTAAAACTTGTTTGAAAGACAACTTCTATTTGAAAAGCACCTGTCTTAGAAAGATCACTTCTTTGAACACAGCCTGGGTGGTCTGCCCAGGAGGTTTTCCCTGTAATTTAAAACTCAAATGACCAGAAGCACTTTTTAACATCAAACAGAAAACCCCAGATTTTAAAAGTATCTTCTGAGAAGACATTAAAATCTTATTGCCCATTCTGTCAAAAGTACACTGTGGCTGGCTTAGATAAAGGCTTTGTGCCCCAAATGATTGTGACTACATGAGTGAATCTTGTGTCAGTAAGTCTTCTCACTGAAAATGTTGCCTCTGAAAAGCGAGGAGAGAAAAGGCATCATAAAACTGGATATTTTGGCAATCAGTACAGTAACATATTTCCATATTAAAAGGAGTAATAAAACACTAGTAAAACTCAGACATTAAGATTAGTACCTATACCCTATGAAATAATTAATTAGAAAAGCCCCAGGTGGTTGTAGCCTAAGAGGGTATGATAATATAACTTAGGAATTACATAGTTTATATTCTTACGCAGTTTGCAGTAGTTAAGACTTTTCGGAAAATACCGTTCACCAAAATCCACTGTCTTACACCTGTGTGAATACCGCAGACATTTAAAAACAACTTCCATGGGCATTTTACAACCAGAGCCCCAGTACATATAACTTACCAAATTCCTTTGGTTGCATTAAGCATTTAATAAATGATACATAGTTATATACTCCTTTAGTTATATGGTCCTGCAGGGCAAAATTCTATGCCAAGTAGGCACAGCAAATACCAGAGTCACATCATACAGCTGCAGGAAGTTTTATCAATTACTGTTTCAACCTTCATGTAAGAAAGGGGTTGCCTGATGTGGATAAGTGTGGAAATGTGACAGATCCTCACAAAACAGAGGGTGGTTAGCAAATGATATAGAATTTGTTTTAGCAAAGAAGATTATTGAAACTGAATCAGAACACACAGAACTGGAGTATTTAATACCAGTTCCTTAGGGAAGGGAGAAAAGAATGTTAAAACTAGAGCCTCAAAATATATTTTACAAAATATATTTGATTTGCGTTAAGCATTTAATAAATAGTATTAGTTTATAAAAACTGTCATTCTTAAATTATGCTTTGTCTTTATAAAGCTCCAAACTAAAATAATTTCTTTAGATAGTATTAAAAAGAGTTATCTGAGGGGTGCCTGGGTGTCTCAGTCAGTTAAGTGAGCTGAAACTCTTGGTTTCAGCTCAGGTCATGATCTCCCCGTTTGTGGGATTGAGTCTTGCATTGGGTTCTGCGCTAACAGCGCTCTTTCTTCTCTCTCTGCCCCTCTCCCTGCTAGAGTGCGTGCTCTCTCTCAAATTAAATAAATAAACATTAAAAAAAAAAGAGTTATCTCATACTAGGGAGATCCAACTGCAGTTAGAATTCAAATACCCTAAGTGGACCCACCAAGCAAGTGGCCACCCCCAGAATGAAGCCTGTGACCTAGGCCTGGCCTTACAGGAGTGGCCACTTGAGAGCTGCCTACGCCAATTCTTGAGGCTGAAAACACTCCTTTTGAACCACTGAGAACTCTATTCTATTATGGGACTACTCTAAATTTCTTCTGGGCAAGGTCCTTGCCTGATTCATCCTCTTTGGAGCCACCACAGTGTGCAGCACTGAGTTGGCTGAGCCCAGAAATGTCTAATGAAGGGACAACCGCTTTCCTTGTTTCAAGCACAATATACAAGAATATACAGCTGTGGAATATATTAACACACTAATTAACCACATTTTCCACTATTCTATTTTTTAAACACTCATTAGAATGAGTAGAGGTAGGAACCATGCCACCTACTTAAAGATAAAATATCTTATGAATGCATAGTGATATTTCAGATTCAAATTCAGGACTAAGGGATTTTTTTCCCCTTTAAACTCTTCTATATAATAGCTCTCTATTCTTTCTTTGACACGGAAAATCTTAGCCCTCAAATGCACTGAGGATGACAGAATTAGAATATCCATAATTATTCACCTGGTTTATACTACAACACACAACAGTTTCAGTAAAACAAAATTACCACCACCAATACTAAAGACAGTTGAAACATATCTTGGCATATGCCATACTCATTCCTCATCTTCAATGAGGTTGTATTAGCTATACTATCAGGTTATCAGCTATACTATAGTCATTTCCTAACATATTCTCCTTAGTTTTTTTTTTCTTTCAGTGGTATTTAGTGCCACTACCCATTCTGCCTGATCCAGTGATGGGCATGGGGAAAACAGGGCAAAAGCTAGTCTCTACCCTGTAGGTAGCTTCCAGTCTCCTAGGGAAGCCATGAAAGGCACAGAGGTTTCATGATGAGAGGAGGTCAAGTCAGGGAAGGCTTCCTGAAGGTGGTGGCCTGGGTCTGACCAGACTCCCTGGGAGCCCTGAACGGTCATGTGTATCTGGGTTTGCCTGCAGGATGGAGGCTGATGGAAAGCCCTATGTGAAGTAGTATTGGGTAATCAGCAAGAAGCAAGAGTCAGTGCCCACCAACTTCTTCAAGGTGCTAACCCTAGAGGCAGCAGGCAGGCAAACTGAACTCCACTTCCGATTGTGATGCCCAATACACCTGTGGATTATTCAGTTTTGACATTTTTGTGACCACAGAAAAGGTGAACTTGTGTCAGAATTTGGGAAGTTTTTTTTTTTGGCAATGGATAATGGGACATTTGGATCAGCACGAGCTGTGGGTGAAGGGAAATTTTTTTCCAATGGCGCTGTGAAGACTAGTCTAAAGCCACACTGCCTTTCTTGTTCCTGATCCATTTGTCTGATGCCAGAACACGTGGGGTAAGCAGGGCCAGTGGGAGAACCAACATTCAGGAACAATAAAGCTCAGATCAAGATGGGGGGTCTTCGGGGTGCCTCGGCGGCTCAGTCAGTTAAGTGGCCGACTTCAGGTCGGGTCATGATCTCGCGTTTCACGAGTTTGAGTCCCGCGTTAGGCTCTGTGCTGACAGCTCAGAGCCTGGAGCCTGCTTCAGATTCTGTGTCTCCCTCGCTCAAGCTCTGTCTCTGTCTCAAAAATAAATAAACATTAAAAAAAAAGATGGGGGGGGTCTTCAAGGGATGCTAATAAGACTGCCTGACCAAATGACCTTCGCTGTGGGGTTATAAATTATATGTACCCTACGCTTCAGTTTGCATTAAAACTCAATGTAATAATCACAAAGGATTATTGCACTGCATATCACATTCTACAACATAACTTTTTTTTAAATGTTTATTTACTTTTGAGAGACAGAAAGAGACAGAGCATGAGCAGAGGGGTGGAGAGAGGGAGACACCAAGTCCGAAGCAGGCTCTAGGCTCTGAGCTGTCAGCACAGAGTCTGATGTGGGGCTCGAACTCATGAACCATGAGATCATGACCTAAGTCAGATGCTTAACCAACTAAGCCACCCAGAAACTTCTCTACAACATAACATTTTAATAACACCAACATTAATTTTTAAAGTAAACTATTTTCCTAATAATAATGGTGCCCAGAGCAAGCAATAAGAAACCTTCACCTAGATGTGTTATCTCAAGGTTTTTTTGTTTTTTTTTTTTTAAATCGGTCAATTTGGTACAATTAGAATTGGCAATTTAATTATTCCATAGATATATTCTAATTTTAGATGGAAAAATCGTACATATCTTAAGCACCAACCTAATGAAACTTTCTTCATTTCCTAAAATTAACCTCCCACTGAGAAGGTGTTATGTTTCAAAGATTAGAATAATACATTTAAAAATGCAGGGTGACTGCCAAATTAAAACATTAATTTTAAAGTCTAGTGCTAAACTGTCTGGTCTAGTAACAAGACAGTTACCGTTAGCAAATCTTTAGATATATTTGTAAGTAGGATCTGGTTATGTAATTTTAAATTCACAATTAGACATGCAGACCCTGGAGAAGACCCCAGGTGGTTTGCAGTGTTAAACAGCAGATTAAAGTCGACAAAACTAATTTCTTTACTTTAATCTTATTAGTGGTACAACAGCTGTCAAATGTAACCATCTCTGTGCAGCCTTTTGAGACACAAACAAAATGCTTCAATATGTCAAATGGAGAAGAGTATTTACCAATCACTATGGCTAATTGGCTTGCAAAATAATTTTTTACTTTTATTGTCTTAGGGAAAGTTAGTCACTTTTAGTAAGCTTGGATCTAAAAACAGATATTTAGAATTATATTCAAACAATCCTGCTTAGAAAAGAGGAATTATTTATTAACAGTGGGCTGTATTCCAGATTTCACCCACACTGGCAAGTACCATTTTATTAACATTTACCGAGGGCTATGATGTAGTGGGCACATGAAGTGGTACTTGGTTTCTAACTCCATAATATCTAGAACAGGTAATAACAGGAGTAAATACTATGATCAGTTTTCTCCATATGTGCCACCTGATTTAAGTTCTGAAAAGGGTATTTAAGGTAATATTGAAATGTTCTATTTCTTTTTTCAACTTCATTGCTAAATATTCCCTGGACATTTTGTCTTATAAACAGTTATGAGTGGTTTTTGTCTTTCTTTCTCATTTTTTGTTAGATCACTTCCTCTTGTCCCTCTTTGGCTCCTAGGTGGGAAAAATTATTCCACAAACATTTCCTATACGTATACCAACAAACCACTACAAAAAAAAAATCCAAAACCAGTCAGTCTCTCCCCCACCAAAAGTCAAAAACTAAACAACAAACAAGTAACAATAACAACAACAACAAAACTCCAGCAACTCACAGGAATAATGACAGTGATTTTTTATAAGATATTAATGAAATGGTATTTTATTTTTATTAAAGTGGCTAAAGTTACGTGCTCACATATCAGAAACAACAAGGCAGGAAGGTACAGAAAACAGACACCAGAACAGGATGCTCAGTCCTAGCTGCCAACGTGATGACTGATGACAAATCCTTTCATATTTTTAAGCCTTAGTTTCTTCATTTATATCAGTGATAACATTGGGGAAGACGTGCCAAAAACTCTGTTAACAAATCTAATATATTTATAAAGCAGTTTTACTACTCTTGTACTTCTGAAAACGCCAAGTGTTCTGCAGGGGTTCTAAGCACTCCTTCGCAAAGGTTCTCTTGCACATCTTCTATCCACCACGCTAAACAAAGCACCAGGTCCGTGGCAATAAAAGTACGTTAAATGACTGAATTCCTCTTTGTATTTGGTAATAACAGTATAAGCAATAGGGCTGAAATTAAGATAGTGGCAACAATTATAGATGAGTGAATAAAACTGACAGGAACTCCCTCCGCCCCCAAATGTGAAATAAATAAGGAATGGATGCCTTTTACTTTTCCCTGAATTGTCATTTGCCCAATTCATTCATACCTAAATATTTCTGATATTGTTCTAACGTGTACAGCTCCCTAAGCACACCCTATTATTTCAGGCCTCCATGATCTTGTACATGCTGTGCTCTCTGTTAACTGAGGAAGATTTGTTAATTTGGCAAACTCTGAATCTTTTCTTTTAAAACCCAGTTTGGATGTTATAACTCTGTGTCCTCCCCTGGCAGTTAACTGCTCCATCCTCTGTGCTATTTCTGTACTTGGTGCATACTTCTATAGTTTTACTTAGCACACTGTACTAAATTACATCTTTCCTTGGTTAGCTCACCCCCTAACAAGTGAGCTTCCTGAGGATACGGACAATGTTTTATTTATTTCCACAACTCTATTGCCCAGCACATAGTTCACAATCAGGATGGTATTAATCCTGTAAGTAAAAGGTAGAAATGTGTAATGACATATTTGGTTGTCAAAACAATGGGAACACAGGTATCTAATGGCTATTTAATGTTATTTAATGGGCCAAAGGATGCCATACACCTTACAGTGTGAAGGACAATCCTGCATTCTGCCCCAGATGCCACTGGCGTCCCATGTTAGAGTATGACAATTCACAAAGCCCCTTTATACATATTAGCATTTCATCTTTACAACCACCCTGTGAAACAGGAATCTTTCTCCTATTTCCCAGATGAAAAATGCTACAGCCAATAAGGCCTTATGAGACAAGTCTCACATCAAATACTGGCAAAGCTGGTATTTGAACCCTAATGCTCTGACACTGAAACCCAGGTAAGTTTAATCCATTAGTGCATTATATTCCCCTTTCTCTAATTCTAAATACAGGTATTTTTGGCTTGAGCTCTAGAGCTAGCCAAGTGGAAAAGTGAGTATGTTTACAGAAGTAAATTTTAGCCTAACATACATTATGTGTTAGACTGTGGTATGTACTTGTAAAATATGATATAATCTTCATCCTCTGTAGGTAGTTTTCAAGGATTCAAGTCCCAGAAGGTGACAAGAAAAGAGAGTTACAAAGTTAGGAGAGTGCTACATAATTCATGGTTCTGAAAGTGCTGAAGTGTGTTTTCAACAAGACTGCTGTGTTACACTGTCTAGAACACCAAATGACTTGGCTACATGCTCTTCATCGATTATGTAATGCATTGATACTTTGCCCATAGAAATTCATTGTTGACTTTATGAAGGAAATTAATAAGAAAATTTACTTAATAGAAATTAACCTTATAACCATCTTTGTTAGAATGCATCAATTTGAAAAGGTGAGAGATCTGTATTTACCTTAACTCAACTGTCAATGTAGAGAACTATTTATACACACTTTGATTTTCAATAAGGCAATTAACCTGATCTTTGAGTCAATAGCTAGGCTTGGTGAAAATAATTCCCAGGAAAAGGTAATAGTGCAAAGAAAATGGCAAGCAAGTGAGAGCCTCAGGTAAGATGTGAATAATGTTCCAGGAGTGATTTAACAATGATAGTCCAGTTAAAGATTTTCTTAACCAGATAGATAACCAAAAATGTTTGACAAATTATTGCTGGAGAGCATTCTACATGATAACAAATGCCTTAACATAGACTGAACTACAAATAAAGTTTCAAGTCTACTTGTATTAGAAAACATGAATCCAGCATCTACCAATGCAATTTTGGTAAAACAATAACCCCCTCTAGAATGAAGTTTTGCATTTCTTATTGGGTGAGAGAGAGGAAGGAATAAGAGATGATACAACGCTCTGAAGTTTGCATCAGGTATTTAAGTAAGCCATACTCTGAGATAAATGTTGAATAATATGGAGATACTGTTTGGTTTCCCTGAGAGAAACAAGACTGCAATCCCCAAAAGGGTTGCCCTGAAATGGGATAAGCCAATGCTTTTCTTCTTTCTGTTAGGTACTATAAAATGACTTAACTAACAGAGGACAATTTGTCTTTTACAAACGCTGTCTCTTTCTCCTAGTGACTGAAACTGTGCTATTAAAGGCATATTATTCAGTTCTTAAAAATATAATGAAGCTCTATCTTGTAGCGCGTGATTACTGTTCCGAGCTGCATCATGCTGCCAGGATTTGAGGGGGAGGGACAATTGACCTCACAGTCTTCTCACCTTCTAAACATCATAGTCTCGGAGTCAAAATAGGCAACTGTTTTCCAGTTTCCAAAAATAACTTGTGAAATGATTGGGTTTCTCATGAACAAACTTATTTTTATCAAAAAGTTGGACTATGGCCCATTATGATCAAGTCTGAGAGAGCAGGGTCTAAAGAAATACACTTTTCAGTTGTTTGTAAATGTTACCAGGATTCAAACTAATTCCTAATTATAATGTTAATGATGAGGTAACCGATCTGGGACTGAGGGCCACCAAGAAAGTTAACACTTGAGAGCTATAAAAAATATGAATAGTACTGTTATTTGTGTTTTAATGTTTGTTTATTTTTGAGAGAGAGAGAAGCAGAGAGACAGAGTGTGAGTGGGGGAGGGGCAGAGAGAGAGGGAGACACAGAATCCGAAGCAGGCTCCAGGCTCTGAGCTGTCAGCACAGAGCCTGACATGGGGCCTGAGCTCATGAACTGTGAAATCATGACCTGGGCCAAAGTCTGACACTTAACTGACTGAGCCACCCAGGCACTTCTATTCTTAAAGAATAATATATAATACATTTTCTTACCTTTGATCCTGAAGATAAGCTCTGCACTCTAGAGTATGCTACTTAAGTGTGTTTGCCTTAGCAACCAGAGACAGAAAGTTTAATCTACATAATTTTCTATACATAGTCTCCAAACTGGGGTTAGCAGAGAGAAGGAAAGTTCAGCCAGTCCCAGCTTGTAGAGACATTTAATGTTCATAAAGAACTATACTCTAGAGAACTTGTAGAGCGTGTTTTCTATTTCTACTTTAAACTGTGGGCATTCATTCTTTCTTGATGGGAAAGAATTTAGAAAAACAAAAGAGGTCACAAGGAAGGCTCTATAACACAGTCAAGTATTTTCAACCCAATCTAGAATTTAAGAAATCTTTAATATTTGTATTTAAAAGTATCAGGCTCTTTTGGTTTGAAGGGACAGAAATTCACTAAAAATATCTCAAGTAAAAGAGGCATTTATTGAAGGTTATTGGGAACTTCCCATGAATCCAGGAGAAAATGAACTACTAGACCTCAGGAAGGCAGGAACAATGGCAGCTCTGTAGACGGGACCCGCTCTCATTTCCATCTCCCCTCTCTCTCCTGAAACAGTTCTGTTCTCCTCCTTTTTTCCCAAATGGCCTTCGTTAGCCCTGCTAAACTTGGAGTGAACAGAGCCCTGTAATGGCCATCCCAGAAGTTACTCAACGTGATTTTTCAAATTCAAATACACTAGAAAAAATGAGCTGGAGTTGTACAACTTTCCAACTGCAAATTCCTGAGAGAGATATTTGACTGGCTCAGTTTAACTTTCTGGGCTGAGTTTTAAGTCTGATATTGTTGGCTAGTCTATAGATTGGCTGCTCCAGTCAAATGTCCACTCTCGGTTGAATCAGGTATGGTGGCCATTGAGGGAGCATCACATGGCATAAAACAGAGCTGCTAAGAAGAGGCATGGTGCAATGCTTAGAACAGGTAGTATTCAAAACACCCAGAAAAACGACAACAGATGTGAAGTGAGTATGACAAACCAAGAAGAGAGATGAAAGGATAATAGGGGAGGAACTCATGGTGAAAGCTGAATTAACAGAGTATGGATTGTGTTGCAACTTTTTTATTTATTTATTTATTTATTTATTTATTTATTTATTTATTTATTT
>NW_024412415.1:40918782-40928311 GCF_014898765.1 Herpailurus yagouaroundi | reverse complement strand
TTTATTTATTTATTTATTTATTTATTTATTTATTTATTTATTTATTTAATTTATTTTTTTATATGAAATTTATTGTCAAATTGGTTTCCATACAACACCCAGTGCTCATCCCAAAAGTGGATTGTGTTGCAACTTGAAGAGAAAGGCAAAGATTTAACAAATTTAACAACAACAACAAAAAAACCCAAAACAAAACAAAAAGGCAAAGTAAATGAGCCCCCAAAAGAACGGACAAGTGAGTCAGGAGACCAGAGTAAGAAGTACGCTATAGACCACATGAGGCCAGGCATCTCAGGAAACTAAGTTTGCAGACACTGGATATGCAGCAAAACATTCCTTTTCTGAAGTTTGTGTATACCACCAGAGTGCCTGTTCCACCAAGGTAATACAGCAGGCTGTAATGATACTTAGAGTTTAATCCATCTCATTTTCTATGATTCTAAGTTCCCTATGGACAGGGTCTATTTGGAACGGTTCCTAAATGTGGCAGTCCCATTCCCATGTCCACACATGCTTATAACTGATCCTAAGAAGGGACTCCCTGGAAAATAGTTTTTTCCCCTGGTCATTAGGATTGAAAGTCCTAGAAGCCCTAGATTATTTACCTGCTTCTGGAACACAAAGGAATATCTCTTTTCCATTATAAGATGAACTCCACCAGTCTCTACTGTGTATCATAAGACCAAGAAAAGGGAACAGGAGCCTTTAGAGACAAAACCTCAATAATCATGGGAAAGCAATTCTGAACATTCTTGTTGCTATTTGGAATGAATAAACATGCTTTCAAAAGGGATATTATGGCTCCTTCAGGGTGCAGTCACGTTCCAAACATGACGGCAGTCGACCCTCATTCTGGTAGCAGGCCACAGATGAGGCTGCTAGTGACTGTGAGGAGTAAATAGGGAAGGGATGCAAAGCCCCTAGCAGAGTGACCAGCACTAAGGATATACCCAGTAATGTTAAGTAAGGTCTGTCTCCTTACCAACGCAAAGGATCAAGCACAGGCAATACTGCCAAGTGAATAAACTGCACAAAATCACAAGTTTTATTTTATTTTACTCTGGAGAATAAATTTGTGGTATCTTGTAAATGATCTTCCTAGGAAGCAAAGCTCCACCTCACATCATTCTAAATTTATTTACTTTTATTATTATATTCAGTGACTGCTGTTTTACCTAAGACCAATTTATTATACATAGATGTATATACCATAAAGCAAAAAAAAAAAAAAAAAGAAAACAACTTAATTTGTTTGATATGAATAAACAGGTTTACTTTATAAAGAACACAGCAGCGAGAAGTATCTATTTTTAACATAGTTTAAAATCAGGACCATCTCATAATATACCAATGTGCTGTGATTCTAAAACTGTGGTAAGGATGACCAAGAGTACAGTTCTAGCATCCCCATTTGGCTTTTTCAGTAAGTGGCAGTTATAGATACTTGACTTAATTATAAATACGTAGAAATTTAAAGACAAAATTTAAAAAAATTCCTAAAGAGTGGTCAAAATCAAGGACCCTTTTTGGCTGAGATGTGATCATATTTCAAATCCACAGAGTCAAGTATTTGATGCAGTAAGCTCTTTTTTTTTTTTTTTAAGTTCTTTATTTTGAATGAGAGACAGAACATGAGCAAGCAAGGGTGGGAGGCAGGGAGAGAATCTCAAGCAGGCTCTGCACTGTCAGCTCTATGCTGACATGGGGCTCAATCTCATGAACCATGAGATCATGACCTGAGTTGCAATGAAGAGTCGGACACTGAACCAACTGAGCCACCCAGGCGCCCCGATGCAGTGAGCTCTTTTCCTGCTTGATTTCTATCCGAGGGAAAAATAATTAATTCATGTATTCAAATGATATTTATTAAGATGCCATTATGATTTACACTAATGTTGTTTTTATAAAAATAAAAGTAATGTATTTACTATGGTTTCTGGTCCCAAGGAATTACAGTCTATTTGGGGAGATGGCAATACAATAAATGGAGTACAAGATAGTTCATTAATAAAGTGCTAAACTGAACTATTCCCTAACCCGGTGGATATTTTTTCAGTGATTTAGATGAAGATGCATATATTCTACAGATCAACTTTAGGTCTGACACAAAGTTAAAGAAAAAGACACTAAGTTAGAGGTCAAATCAGGATCCAAAATGGATCTTGACAGGCAAGACTAAAATTTATCAGGATGAAGTTTGTGCTTAAGATGAAAAAACAAATGCACAAGTAAAAACAGATTATAGCTTTTTAGAAGCCAAAGTGGCACAGAGTTGGGGATTTAAAGCTCAGTTAATTAAGATAATATCAAGTCAACATCATAACAACCACAACAAAACCCACTGATATTAACTAAGTGCTTTCTTTGCACAGGGCACTTAACAAACAAACACACTTTTAATTCTCACAACAGCCAACAAGTCCTACTCAACAAGGTAGTGTTACCATTTAACTGAGGCTCTGTTATAACAAGCAATTTGGACCAATGTCATATAAGTAATAAGTGAAAAGCAGAGAATTTAAACTCAGATCTGACTCCAGAGCCTATTTATTTTTTGCTATACTATACCATCTGCATTGTTCTGTGTTGATGAAACTATAGTACTTCTATATAAAAATTGGGTCCAGAGGTGCAATTAAGGAAGATAAGCACGGCTAACAGAGAAGAAATAGGGGGCCTGGTGAGTTTTCCATTGAACAACCTAGAGTGGCTTGGAGAGTTAACCATTTGGGTCCTTCATTGTCTACGAGTATCAAGAAATAGGAATACCAAGGAAGTGAAAGGCAACCTGGGGATGACTTAGCCTAGTGATCATGGCCCGAAAGGGGATGTGGGTTTCTTTGTGAATTATGAACATCTATTGCTGCCTGAAAAGGGTTTGGATATGTAGAATGCCAGTAAGTACCAACTCTCCCTTCTATTATCATTGCTGCTCTGTAAATCTGTTATAAAAACACAACACAAAGCTTTGACCACAGCTTCTAATCACATCAGATCTACCTTCTTATTTACATCACTTGAGGCATTCTCTATGTCCAAAGAAAATGACAAACTACCATCTATTTTCAAATATTAAAAGCTGTAATAAACAATTCTTATTAGCCCAAACCAAAGAAAAGGCTAGAATATTCATTCATTCTTTTGTACTTGTTTTCTGCAATTAAAATTAACAGGCAAATTAATATGAGTAATCCCAAAAGTAGATAAAACATGAAATGAAAATTGCCTTGTTTCAGGGTGATCTTTCTTGGCACTGAAAACAATTTTATGGGAACACATTTGTTAAGAAGGTTGATTTTGGAATACCACATCCTAACTAAGTCCTCTCAAGGATGCAAGGATTCAAGCAATTCTATGGGTTTTCCCTGGTTCTAACAAAAGCAAAACAACTGTTTTGTACAGAATAGTAGTTGGAAGGAATATGAGAAAGAACACTTTCTGAGTTAAGCCACTGACTCATCATGCCCACCAGAGTGTCTGAGTCCATACTAAATCTCACACAGCTGTGGCATTTCTCTTGCCCCTTTCTAAGTAAGCAGCATAACACTCTCCTACACTTAATCCTCTAGCCCTGAGAAGGGAGGCTAGTTTAGAAAGTCAACATGATCTTGAGCTGTGCTCAGGAGAAGAGAATCTTAGAGTCACCGCTCGATGCCCACTGCCCTGAGTGTTGGCCTCGCTTAGCAAGCAGTGCCTGGATGAACACACAAATCTATTGGCCTAAGGTGAGATGAAGAAACAAACTCTCAATCCTGGCACTGTGGTCAGCTGGTGACCATCAGAGGAGTACTGGGCTGGGCTCCCAAGATTCCAGAGCTTGTTTCCAATGTTGGTGCACTAACTCTTGCTCAGGTCTTTTTAGAAAGTATGGAAACTTCTTCTGTTCCCAAAATGATAGGCACAGATAAGCACCAAAGCATGCTTTTTGCCACAATGACAAATGTAGCTTTTGTAAAACAGGCATCTAAGTTACCAGCCAGAGAGCTCAGTCTCATGCATGTTTAAACCTACCACAAAACCAAAAAAAGCAAAACAAGACAAAACAAAAACCTATAGGTGCATTTAATTTTACTCTTTTTAATGTTTATTTATTTCATTTGCGAGACAGAGAGAGAGAGAGCAAGAGAGTGAGCCTGACACTGGGCTCGATCTTATGAACTGCAAGATCATGACCTGGGTGGAAATCAAGAGTCAGGGGTGCCTGGGTGGCTCAGTCAGTTAAGCATCCGACTTCAGCTCAGGTCATGATCTCATAGCTCGTTGAGTTCTAGTGCCACATTGGGCTCTGTGCTGACAGCTCAGAGCCTGGAGCCCCTCTGGATTCTGTGTGTCCCTCTCTCTCTGACCCTTCCCCTCCTCATTCTCTGTCTATCTCTCCTTCAAAAATAAATAAACATTAAAAAAAATTTAAAAAGAAAAAAAAAGAAAACAAGAGTTAGACAGTTACTTGACTGAGCCACCCAGGTGCCCCTACAGGTGCACTTAAGATGAACAATATGAATGATTAACAGTTATCAAAGCCCCGTCCCAAAGAATCAAATGCCATTTCCTTTCTTTTTAAAAAAAAAATTTTTTTTTAATGTTCATTTATTTTTGAGAGACAGAGATGGAGTACGAGTGGGGGATGGGCAGAGATCGAGAGAGAAGACAGAATCTGAAGCAGGCCTCAGCTCCCAGCTGTCAGCACAGAGCCCGACATGGGGCTTGAACTCACGAACTGCAAGATCATGACCTGAGCCGAAGTCAGACACTTAAGCCACCCAGGCGCCCCTGCCATTTCCTTTCTTATCTCAAATTTATTTCCTCTCTCCCTGTCAATTAACAAACACTGAGTGATAACAACACACTGTCACTAAAGTCCATTTTGATAAGAAATATCAACTATCCTGGGTTAGAAAACCTCCATGCGTGCTATATCTGACTGATGTAGAACTTTCTGCTACACAGAAAGATATCCTGACTCAAAGGATACCTATAGCTTCTTTTATTAATCTCTACTTTGTCAGTAGAGCAAAGGAACCTAAACTAACTTCACTATCAGTTTGTTCTTAGAAATGTATCATTTCGAAGAGATAATATAACACTGTCTTAAAGCAGGCAAAACTACTACTTAAAAACTGTTACCTAACATTTATATAACACTGTGAGGTTGACAAAAACTCTCACATACGTAATTTCATCCAATCCCCAGAGTAGCACTATGAGGTGCATATGACTACCCCTGAGTAACCAAATGAGGAAACAGATGCCACAAGAATAAGGCACTTGCCCCAATTCTCCCAGCTGGTCACTGGCACAGGTAAAACCGGAATCCAGGTTTGTCCAACTCCAAAGCCAGTGCTATTTTTATTTTACCAAAATGTCTCTCAGGAGAAAAGATGATGTATTCTTGCAATTTCTGTAGTATCCAGTGGACAAATAAATCACTCACTTTTGTTGGGCCAACTAAATATTTAAGTTTTCTCAGTGATACAAGTAAACTTTTATCAAAACTTCTCATTTAAACTCTGTAAATAAGAGTCTCCACAAAATATCCAGAAACCGTGCATGCTACCCCTCCAGAATGTAGTACTTCTGAAATCAAGCTGTCTGCTACTAAATCCCAGGCGGCCAGGGATCACAGAGTGACTTGAGAGAAGAGGAAAGCAGATCTTGGGTCCAAAGCTTGTGCAGGATCCATATGACAAAGAGCAATTTGCAGTTAAAGACTGAACTGCAATTCAGTTGCCAGCTATTTGGCCAGGACTCTAGACAATGGCAGTCTTGGCTTCAGACTAATCTTCCTGTATGTTAGGGATTTCTTCAAGTTTCACAGCTCAGGCCTTTGTTAATGTACTTACCTCTTCTTGTACTACCTTTTTGCTACTACTATTCAGTTCTGTTCAATTTATGTAAGCAGTTAAAGCTGCCCAGGAGTTCATCCATTCTTCTTGTTTTAGGATTAGAGAAGGTCATAGACCAAGGAGATTTCCTTTTTAAGGCTTTTAGGCTCGATTTGAGTTTTGTAAGTGAAGTCGAGCACCTCTGTTTTTCTCCCTAATGGGGAGTGTAAGCTTTTGCTATTCAAGCCTGAATACACATACAAGTTTCTTGTGGTCCCCCATATGGAAACCATAGAGCAGAAATGACTCACAAATGAAACGTGAAAGACAGATTAAAAAACTATACTTACTTAAGAGGAATTCGTGAGGCTGTGTTCACATTTGTGGTTGGGACTACTACTTGAAGAATGTGTTCAAGGGCTGTTAATCCACCAGCAACTTGAAATGCAATCTGATCTGCTACATTCTAGACAGAAATACAAGTAGAAATTAGCCCAATTTCTCAGGCATAGAATGATCACCAAATGAAATATTTAGTTGTAGTGTCAAACACTCTGTTGGTTCAGTTATTCTACAAATACTTATTGAATGTTTATGCAGTGCTAGGAACAGGAGGTTGAAACTGGTGAACACAGAAGACATAGTTGCTGCCCCCATGAAGCTTAAAATTTAGTGGATGAGAACAACACCAATCAAATAACCATAAATAAAATAATTTCAATTATGATAAGTACCTTGAAGAAAAAGGGAAGGTGCTCTATAAGAATAATAGGGAACCAACTATATATTGGGGAAAGGGTCAGCACAGGCTTTTCTGGTTGAGGTTCTGAAACAGGCAAAAAAAAGGCGGAGGGAATGGAGTGCTCCATGCAGAGGGCAAAACCGTTTTACACAGAATATTTTAGCAATAATTTTAAAAAGCAGATCATCTTGTAATGCTAATTACCACCTAACAAGACAAACTAACTGTCACAAAGATTTCCCCTCGTATTACTTTTTTCCTTGGCAATACAAGATAATCTCATACCTAACCATCTCCATATATTTTTTTCACCATTTCAGCTATTTTAGGGAGAATCTTAAGTCAGCATTATAGAACTCAACCGATGATTATTTCTTTACAATTTCTGAATTGTTTTCAAGTCTTGTGAAAGGAACATCTCTGAGCTCTTTGCATTTCTCTGGCATGGGGACAGGCAAGAGCAATTCTATGGTACACTGTATTAGTTTCTATGCATACAAACGATCACCGCAATCTGCTATTATACCACCACCTTTATGTTTCTTCTAAGAGCACTATAGTTCATCAAGCCTTGAAATATCTTTGAAATACTTAAGTATTTTTGGGGGGATAAGAGGGTGCATCAGGGAGAGATAGGAGTTATACACAAGATCTGTCAAACATGTTTGTCTGATTCTTCTGATGTTCTAAGCACAATGCTCTGCTTGATGTGGACTACTGACTTCTGACTAGACTTTGGTAGTACAGTGCCTTAGTCATTTAATCGCTCACTATGTGCACAATAAAATACAGTTTGACACTATAATAAGTTTATTGTGGATCCTAGACAAGAAATCATACTTTTAGGATAGAAAATAAAGAATTTTTGTTTTTAATGGGAAAAAATGTTTCTTTGCACTAAAACTAACCATCAAAAAAACTGAAAAACCCAGGTGTATTCAGTAATTTGAAACCATCATGCTGTTACCATTCTTTCTTCATAGGCTAGGATGTCAATATGATTAGAAAATAATAATAAATTTTGTATTAGCACACAACACAAAGAAAACTGCACTAATCATAACTGTATAGCTGGAAGAGTTATGGCAAATTGAACACATCCTATACCAAATCCAAAATGAAAAAGCAATAATATAAATAAAAATTTAAAAAAATAACAAACACAACGCCCTGTACATACCCTGTAACTACTCCAAAATAAAAAATAAAAAAATAGTTTTATAACATGCCATAATATTCCTGATGCCCATCTCATTCACTCTCTCTTCTTCTTCCCCAAATGTAAAAGCGATCCTGATTTTTAAAATCATAGATTACCTTTGTCTTCTTTTGAGTTCTATAAAAACGTAATCATACTCTACATATTCTACAGAATCTACATATTCTTTTCTTGCTCAAATTTTTTTTTCTAAATTCATCCATATTGCTGCCTATACCTGTGTTTCATTCATTTCCCTTGTTGGAATATAATATTCCCTTGTCTGATTATATACATCAACTTTTTTTTTTTTTTGGAAAAATTTACTTTATTCTAGCATCTTTTTTCATCCCTTCCACATTACTTTCACTTTTAACATTACAGGGTGAAGATAACCATTATCTTATTATCTTACTCAACTTATTTAAATGTTTCACTGCTGACTGACATCTGGGTTTTTTTTTTTTTTAATTTTTTTTTTTTCAACGTTTATTTATTTTTGGGACAGAGAGAGACAGAGCATGAACGGGGGAGGGGCAGAGAGAGAGGGAGACACAGAATCGGAAACAGGCTCCAGGCTCTGAGCCATCAGCCCAGAGCCCGACGCGGGGCTCGAACTCACGAACCGCGAGATCGTGACCTGGCTGAAGTTGGACGCTTAACCGACTGCGCCACCCAGGCGCCCCTGGGTTGTTTTTTTTTAATGTTTATTTATTTAAAAAATTTTTTTAAAACATTTTTTATTTATTTTTGGTAGACAGAGCACAAACGGGGGAGGGGCAAAGAGAGACGGAGACACAGAATCCAAAGCAGGCTCTGAGCTATCAGCACACAGCCCGACCCGGGGCTCGAACTCACAAACTCACAAACTGGGAGATCACGACCTGAGTCGAAGTCGGACGCTTAACTGACTGAGCCACCCAGGCATCCCAATGTTTATTTATTTTTGAGAGAGAGGGAGACACAGAATCTGGAGCAGGCTCCAGGCTCTGAGCTATCAGCACAGAGCCCGATGCGGGGCTTGAACCCATGAACTGTGAAATCATGAACTGAGTTGAAGTCAGAAGATTAACCAACTGAGCCACCCAGGCGCCCCTCAATTTTTTTTTTTTGTTGTTGTTTATTTATTTTTGAGAGAGACACAATATGACCAGGGGAGAGGCAGAGAGAGAGAGGGACACACAGAATCTGAAACAGGCTCCAGGCTCCGAGCTCTCAGCAGAGAGCCTGACAAGGGGCTTGAACTTGGGATCGGTGAGATCATGATTTAGATCGAAGTCAGATGTTTAACTGAGTGTCCCAAGGTCTGAGCCAGCAAGGTGCTCTGGGTTGTTTCTACTTTCAAACTCTGGACAATGCTGCTTTAAACATTTTTGTACATGTATTTGTGCAACTGTGACATGCAGTTATGTTGGGTATATGAGTGGAATTCCTGCATCATAGAGTATACATAGGTTCAATTTTATTAGCTATGGCCAAACAGCTTTCTAAAGTATTTGTGTACATGATGAAGTACAGTGATAATTTCAGCTATTCTACATTCACACCAAAATTGATTTTATCATTTTTTTAAAACTTTAGTCATTCTTATGAATGCATAACGGCATTTCATTGGGGGTTGTTTTTTTAAATTAAAGAAAAATTTTTTTAAGGTTTATTCATTTTTGAGAGACAGAGAGAGACAGAGCATGAGCGGAGAAGGGGCAGAGAGAGGGAGACACAGAATCCGAAGCAGGCTCCAGGCTCTGAGCTGTCAGCACAGAGCCC
>NW_024412415.1:40873820-40918382 GCF_014898765.1 Herpailurus yagouaroundi | reverse complement strand
AAAAAAAAATTAAAAAAAAAAAAAAGGCTCAGATCTTAAGTATACCATTCAAATAAATTTGAGAAATCCTTATCAAGACCCGAACGCTTCCATCACCTTAGAAAGCTCCCTCATACCACTTTTATAGTCAATCCCCCCACTCCATGAAGCAACCACAGATTTGATTTATAGTCCCATAGATTTAAACACCAAAAGCAAAAGCAAAAATAAATAAGTGGGCCTACATCACACTAAAAGGTTTCTATGTAGCAAAGGAAACCATCCACAAAATGAAAAGGCTATCTACTGAATGGGAGAAAATATTTGCAAATCATATTTCTGGTAAAATACATAAAGAACTCAAACAACTCAATAGTAAAAAACACAAACAATCCAATTAAAAAAATGGCCAGAAGGTCTGAATATACATTTTTTTCCAAAGAAGACACATAGATAACCAACAGGTATATGAAAAGATGTTTAACACCATTAATCATTAGGGAAATACAAATGAAAATCTCAGTAGGATATTACCTCACACCTGTTAGAATGGTATTATCAGAAAGAAAGAAAGAAAGAAAGAAAGAAAGAGAGAAAGAAAGAGAGAAAGAAAGAAAGAGGGAGGAAGAAAGAAAGAAAAGGAAAGAAAGAAAAAGAGAGAAAGAAAAAGAGAATTAGTGTTGGTGAGGATATGGAGAAAAGGGAACCCTTGTGTACTACTGGTGGGAATATAAATTGGTGCAGCCACTATGGAAAACTGTATGTAGGTTCCTCAAAAAATTAAAAGTACAAGTACCATATGATCCAGAAATTCCACTTCTGAGTATTTAGCTGAAGCAAATGAAAATGCTAATTTGAAAAATATATGTACCCGACGTTCACACAGCGTTATTTACAATAGCCAAGATATGGAAGCAAGATAAATGTCCAATGATAAATAAAATGTTTACAGAAGATGTGGTATATAAATAAAATGGAATATTACTCAGCCATGAAAGGGATGAAATTTTGTCATTTGTGAAAACATGGATAAACCTTGAGGGCATTATCCTAAGTGAAATAAGTCAGGTAGAGAAAAACATGTAGAATTAAAAAAAAAAAAAAGCTCACTGACACAGAGAACAGATTAGTGGTTGTTAGAGGCAGAGGATAGGGGGTGGAAGAAATGGAATGGGTGAAGGGGATCATAAGGCAAAAAGAAACAAAATATAGGTTAATTTTGTCTCTTGTAGAGTTTCATACAAATGAGATCATATGATATACATGAATATTTTCTGTATTTAATTTGGTAGTGAATGGTTATCCCATTAGCAATGTTTCTACTGTATCTGGTACCAGAAGCATCTAAAGCATAAGGAATACAGCAGAGGAACTCTTAGTCAGTACAGGGATATAAACACATATATATACCTCCTTTCTTCTTATACTTGAAAGAAGTAGGAATTATAGATAAAATATGTGATAATATTTAATGTTTATTTATTTTTGAGAGAGAGAGAGAGAGAGAGAGCACGCACACGTCAAGGGGAAGAGAGAGAGAGGGAGACACAGAATCTGTAGCAGGCTTCCAGACTCTGAGCTGTCAGCACAGAACCCAACGCGGGGCTTGAACCCACAAACCGTGAGGTCATGACCTGAGCCTAAGTCTGGCATTTAACCAACTGAGCCACCCAGGTGTCCCCATAATATGTGATAATGTTGAAAAGGCAGAACCACATTAAAAAATAAATGGAACATCTCTGTGAACCAGGGATGGAAAAGCTAAAAAAACGCATAGGGCAAGGGTCCAACTTTCAGCAGACTCTTAAAAGAACACTTGCCCTTCTAGACTTTTCCCTCTTCCTCAGCTTTCCCACTGATTCAGAATCCAAGTTCTGATTACTCCACTTCTGTTGTAGCTCTTAACTCTTGCCTACATCTACCATGTCAGTTCAGGCTTTCATGGTCTCTTGCTTGAGGTACTGCAGCAATCAGTACCTAATTGGAATCTTTGGATCTAGGCTCACCCCACACCAGCCTATTCTCTAGAGCTGTGCTTTCTAAATACTCTAAGATAAAAATCAGGGTTTCCTTCACTTCCTACTCCTTTCCTTTCCTTTTTCTTTCTTTGCCCTTCCTTCCTTCCTTCGATTTCTACTCCATTGTAGACCAATACTTTTGTGAAATGCAATACAAATGAAAAAAAAAAGATGCACAAAAGTGGAGACCACATTTAAAAATATTAGATACAACAGACATAAAATTACTCTGCCAGTTTGCTAAAACTTACTCTGGATTTGTGTATTTATCTCACCCTGTTCTAGTGACAGTGGCCCAGCACTGGACTGTGGACTCCCTTTTGAGTAGTCCTTTTCTGGATGCCTATACATGCAATGAGGATAATATTCTCAAGAGTAAATGTAATCATGTCACTCTGCTTAAAACACTTGAGTGACTTCATCCTCACTGTCTGCGGGAGGCTCAAATTCCTTAGCACAGGTCTTCAGAATCTGATGCCCCATTAACAGCCTTCTTCCCTGCCATGTTCCTGCCTCTCCCTCAACCAAATTCCCCATATGGCCCTCGTTCTTTCACGCCTCTGTGCTTCTGCAAATACTGTTCCTCCTCCCCAGAGGGGATGATTCTCCAGCATTTTATCTTTGTATCCCCACTAAACTCAGAGCTTCCTGAGTTTAGGGGCCATGTCTGTTTCAACACATTCCCAACACTTAGCAGAGGGGATGGCACTCAGTATGTGCTCAACCAATGGTTGTGAATGATGGTTCTGAGAAAGAAGGCTGAAAAGGATACCTGCACATGATTTTGACTGTGAAAACACAGATAGTCAATAACTTCTCTGGTATGATCACAGGATAAAATCCTCCACTCCTGTTACTGTGTGTGCCTTGTAGAACAGTTTGTTCCTGAAAGTGAGCTTCATGACCAAGGAATAAAATTCAGTTTTTCAAGACTGAAGGACATATTCACCTTGAGCCTCCTTAATAGCCAACAAGGGAGATCCATCCATTTCTGTGTAAAGCCTTTATATATATCTCTTAATTCAAAAACAAAGTATATTTTACCTCAGGCCAAGCAGATGCACCAATTGATGCAATCTGTCCACAGGGAAATGAAGCAGCACCAATGCTATTCTTGTAGACCTCTCCACAATGGGAGAGAACCGGATCAACATTGCAGAGGTGGAGGCGAAAAGGACTGAGTAAAAGCAGACCATTTTAATGTATACATCTATGCTTTAAAAACAAAACAAAACTCAAAGCCTTTTATGCAGTGCCAACAACATGGATGTGACCTCTTAAAAAACTGAAGATATAAGCTCTAGTTAGACATTAAACAGGAAAAAATAAGCCAATTTCAGGAAGATAAAGGCCATTTAAAGCCAAATTTTTCCCAATGTATTATTGAAAACTGAAGCTTTAATTTGTCATTTGCAGCTTTTCAAGGAAATAAACCAAAAGGCAAAACCAACTGTGAAATAAAAAAACTCACAAACCTCCCTCTGGAGTCATGGAGGTTTCTGGTTACTTTTGCAATGGAAATCCAGAATCCAGAGGTGGATCCTTTTCCACAGAAGATGGCCAGATGGCAACCTGTTTAGTATCTTCCTAACTTCTTCATCTCCTATATCAACTTCTATTCCTCCCATCATCTCTGCCCTACCTCAGGCCCTCATTCGGTCTGAAGCTCCCTAAGCTGACTCATCTTTGCAGCCCCAGTTCTGGCACAGAACAGGAATGGTGAACACCTGATGGATGAGTGACTGAACAAAAGGAAGAACAAATGAAAAGATTTCTCTCAGAGAGCAAAAATGTTCTGTGAGGTATCAGAGGTTAACACACAATACAGAGGCCCATAAGAAAGAACGAATGCCTCCTTCTGGATTCCGTTCCTGAACACAGTGCAAACAAACAGCTCTCCCCCTCTCTATGCAGAAAAACGGGTAAAATAGTCCTAGCATATCCCATGACATTTTCACCTCAGGAGGACAGAAAAAGGAAAATCAAGTTGGCTCGACGAGCACCCAAATGTTCAAGTAAAGGAGAAAATCCACCTCCTTAAGCACGTGGCTCTGTATCTGGACTTGGCACGTGGCATTAAAAGCTCTATATGCAAATAAAAAATGGAAGTCACATTCACACAACAATCCACAGACTCAAAGGGCCTCCCATTTTTCACCTTCCTCTCTGTGCCCACCACACTAACTGCTTGTGCTAATCACCTGGTACTTCCTATACTCGGTGCTCTTTATGCTCCTGGATATCTTAATGCCACGATGGGAATGGATGCTTCTCAAATACATCATCTTATACTTGTTCCTATCCCTGTTAGTGTCTAGAAAAAAGCTAGTATCCTAAAAATGCTTAACCATAATTATTCTCTCCATCTAAATTGCCATGTTCTCACCCTATAATGTTCAAATGCTCCCTCATTCCTTTAAGACCCACATCAAATAGTTTTCATGAAGCCTTTCTGATACCTTCAACTAAAGTCAAAGGTCTCCGTATTTAACTGCATTTCTCTTGGGGCCCTTATCACTTTCTATATTATCCCCTATATTATATATCCCTTATATTATTCCTGTAGTATTTGTGTTCACATACTAGGCTATAAAGCCTAGCTCTCCTGTCTCTGCATTCTCAGTCAGGGTCAAGCACAGGCTACACACATAGTAGGCACCAAGCAAACTTTGTTTAGTGACTAAAAATATCTAGAAAGATGAACTAGGTACCTTTCCTTTTCCCTTTTACCCCTTTTCCAAACACTCTGCATTCAGACATGTGAAAGTGGAACACTCATAAGGAGCTCTATCTTTCTGATTTGAGTGAGGAAAAAAAATACCTCTAAAAGATGAAATGTGTGGCTTTACTTATGTACCTGACATAACACCTTAATAGCTCTGCCTTCCTCTGCTCTCTCCCACTCTGAGACTGACAACTGACTAATAGGATTAGTGGCTCCATTCTAATAACCCAGCTTAGCTGAAGGCCAGCAAAAAAATGACAGCTTCAATCTGAATTACATGGCCCGGGAATCCATTCAATTATTAACTAGAGTAACTGTTATTGCCTCTCCCAATCAAAGGAGAGGCAGCTGTTAATCTTTGGTGGCCTACAAAGGCTGGTGGCCTTTGTACTTGACTTCACTATAGACGGTAATTATGTTCTTTGTGATCAGGGAGGAAGGCCTTCCTAGCCTTTTAGACAGAGGTGGCAGATGGGGAAAACTGTTTGCCTGTTCATTAGTAGGATAGGCTAGATTTGTTCTGAGCATCTGGTGGTACCTTAAGACCTGTTTAGAGATAATACAAGTAGGTTTTGGCAAGTCCATAAATTTAGAACTCGGTAGACCAATTTACAGAGATGAGAAGATTCCAGAGTAAATTTTTTTATGGTTATTTTTCCCATATGGAAAACTAACCTAACACTTAAAGGACATCATCTTCATTCCTCTGCTATCCTCACCTGTTCGTGTTAGTTTAAAGGGAGCATGATGAGCTGACAGGATTTTTCCCTTCTAAGCCTTCTAATGTGGGCTTCCTCATATTCCCATCATCTACATAAATGTCTAGGCTCAGCCTTTCAGCTGTACACTCACATTTGAAAGAACTCAGGGTCTGGGGTTGAGAATATCACAAGGAAATTAGAAACTTATGTAAATGTTGTGCCCAAAAGAGCCATAATCTACAGTTTGAAGGCTTAGGTAATAAGGTAAGTGAGGCTGGGGGAGGCTGGAAAAGCTTTCTCAAGATGAGAGAAACAATTCCTTTGTAATGCTAATCAGAACTTGGATCCTTTGGAAGGCTCTCCCTAAGGGAGCTGAACTGTGCCATTTTTGACCTGTCTGGACTGAGTGAGATGAGGGCAGGGTGAGTGAGAGGGGGCGGTGCGGGACACAAGACACCCTGCTCCTTCCCTTTAAGCTGTTATGAGACAGATGACCGAAGATCAGTGTATAAAGTTTATCATTGCAATCCAACAAAACTCACAATAAAGTTATTTTTGATCTCCCTCATCCTCAGTGCTGCCAGGATGTCAAGTGGCAGGCACTGGCCAGGTGCAGCACTCAGAGAGCTGGTGAGACAGAGATTTCATATAGATAAATGCAGTGCAGTGAGGGGATGCCACAGTGAGGGGATGGATGGAGAGCTGTACTCCCACAAAGGAAATGGTCCCTGTGACTAGTTCTTCAGGACACAATGGGTATCTGTTGGAACAGTTTTCTGAGTTCTCACGCTATCAAATAAAGACAAAAAACCCAAAGTCAAGCACCTACAAATGAGGTTCCTTGAACGACTGCTTTATTTCTCGCACCTCTCCCAAATTTGAGGCTACCTGCTAGTTTACAACAGAACTTGAAGAGTCTTAACACAGCAGTTCCTTCCCCTCCGTTCTTGCATCTTAAATGTCCTGGAAATTTTAAAGCTTAGAGGTAAAACAACTTGGGACCATCAAACCAATGAGAATCTCTTTTGGGCAGGAAAATGATAGGGACAAAAGTGAGTAACATGGACAAACTCCTTTGGGTCTAGCAGCACCCAGGGAGCAGGACCTTAGAGCTCAAAGGCTCTTCTCCACCTGGATGGCAAGGAAAAGGAGAGTGTTTCTACATCACTCTGTTCTCTCTCCATCATGACATTTATAGTTCATGACACTTTTCTATTATTTAATTATAAACTAGATCATATGATTTTCTACTTAATCACAAAGCAGACTGTGAGCTCTTGGGACAGCTGGAATTATGCTTCTATAGAATCTAGCAAAAAAAGTACGTATTCAGACTACTCAGCCATAGAAAAGAATGAGATCTTGCCATTCGTAAAAAGAATGGACCTAGAGGGTATAATGCTAGTGAAATAGGTCAAACAGAGACAAATACCATATGATTTCACTCATATGTGGAATTTAAGAATCAAAAGAAATTTTAAAAAGTGACAAACAAAAAAAAACAAACAAACCATACTCTTAAATACAGAGAACTGGTGGTTGCCAGAGGGAGGTAGGTGCAGAAATGGATGAAATAGAAAGGGGATTAAGAGTTTGTTTGTTTATTTATTTATTTTGAGAGAGTGTGTGCACATGCATAAGCAGGGGAGGGGGAGAGGGGAGAAGGAGAGAAATTTTTAAGCAGGCTCCACATGCAGCAGGGAGCCCTGACATGTGGCTGGATCTCCTGAGATCATGACCTGAGCTGAAACCAAGGGGCCAATGCTTAACCAACTGAGCTGCCCAGGCACCCCAAGAATTCATTTATCTTGATGAACACTGAGTAATATATAGAAGTGTAAATCATTATATTAAATGAATATAACACTGTATGCTAATTATACTTCAATTAAAAAACATTTTAAACAACTGGTATTCAGTAAATGGCTGCTGAATCAAAAAAATAAAGGCACATTCTAGTTTCTGGGGTTCTAACATCAGAAATTGTCTTAACGGGGCGCCTGGGTGGCGCAGTCGGTTAAGCGTCCGACTTCAACCAGGTCACGATCTCACGGTCCGTGAGTTCGAGCCCCGCGTCGGGCTCTGGGCTGATGGCTCAGAGCCTGGAGCCTGTTTCCGATTCTGTGTCTCCCTCTCTCTCTGCCCCTCGCCCGTTCATGCTCTGTCTCTCTCTGTCCCAAAAATAAATAAACGTTGAAAAAAAAAATTTAAAAAAAAAAAAAAAGAAATTGTCTTAAGAGGAGAGAGAAAATTCATCAATCCACAATGAGAAAGAAAAGGTGTAGAAATACCCATACGGCTGGGAAAGTCAAGGTAAGGGTGCAAGTAAGCTAGAAATTGTGGAAGAGGCACTAGTCCTTACCTGGGCTGACAAGGTAAGGCAAGCGAAGGTAGGCCCTGCTCTGAAGGAGGCAAGCCCTGAGAGGAGAGGCCCGAGATGTGATGCTTATGTACTGCCCTACTCACGTTGACCTTCGTTTATTTTGCCCCATACTCGAGTAAAGTAGTGACCAGGACTCTTTTATGTCTTTAAGGAGGGACACAGAAGAAAGAGGGAGGGGGAGGGCAACTTTAAAAAGTGAAAACAAACTTAAGGAAAGAATAGGAATCCAAACTTTACTTTTCTCAAAAAACAGTAGGGCGGAAAGTGACAATTCAAGGGCTAACCATGTGGCGGGCCCTGGGTTGTTACACAAGCTCTCACAACAACCTTATGAGGTAGGAATCATTGTTCATTATACTGATTTAAAAAAAAAAAAAAAAAAACTTAGAGGAATCATTTAATTTTTTACTGTTAGTGATTGGCAGAGCTGGGGATTGAGTCTAGGTTTATCTGACTTCGGAGGGTATGATGGATCTACAGAAAGAAAATCTAGCATGTTAAAATAAAAATGTGTTCGGCTTTTGGCATACTTATCACTAAATATCCGAATTTTTTAAATTCTGAGACTTTTTAAAAAAGAAAATTAAATTATGAAAATTTTAAAGAAAATTTGATTTTGAAATTATTTTGGATATACTGAAAAGTTTCAAGGACAGTAAAGTTCCTGTATGCCTTAATCTAGCTTTCCCTCATGTTAAAATCTTACACAACCATTCTACATTTATCAAAACTAATAAGAATTCGCTAGCAGCTTAAAAAAAAATTCTTGAAATAATCCAGACTCAGAGAATGTAAAAGAATGCCAAGTTTGACCATCACAAGTAAATAAAAAAGGAAATGAGACCTAACTAGATTCTAAGGGACTGAAATACGAGTAGTTCTTTTAACTGGTGGTGCAGGTCTTGAGACTGTCAGGAAACAGGAAGAAATGTGCACACAGCAGGAGGGAAGCAGGCCTTGACTGAGGAGGGAGGCAATGTGGGACCAGGGTTAAAAAAGGCTCCAGGTGGCCCAAGATGAGCTCCCTCTGCAGCTCCAGTCCCAAATGGCCTTCAATACTTTCTCAGCTGGGGCAGTCTTTCAAAATCCTTTCCTTCCTGAATGTCAGTGAAATCTCTGTAGGCTTTGCTTCTAACTTCAGCACAGATACTGTTTCAAAGTCTTTTAAGTATGATTTCTCCAGTTGTACCCACGACAGGATATTTATCCCAAGTTTTATTTTGTTTCATTTATATATTGTTATGTTATGTTATGTTATGTTATGTTATGTTATATATTATTTAGTTTTAATTTTATTTTTTTCCCAGAAGCAACTAAGTTAAAAAGCCTTGTGATTGGGTACTAGGAAAGTTGAGTACAACTAATTTCAGAAATGATGCTGCTAAGGCCTGCTTTATTCAGTCCAGGGGAAATAGAAGAGGGAAATGGCTAGTGATGGGCAATGTTTTTGCAGATGGATTATCTGGAGCCAGCACTCTGGTTTAGGCCTTGTTCTCTAGCATCTAAAAGGGATATAGATAAAATAGAGAAGACAAAAACAGTGCGAAATCTGTTACTTATGAGACTGATACAAAATGTGGCAAGGAAGAAGGCAAAAATAAATAGTCCTTCAGATTCTGGACTTCAAGATGATCATGTTAACTATTCTTTGGTCATGGATGAAAACTGCCTAATAATGCAGAGCTTCTGTTCTCCATTATAATGTTGCAAACAATACCTTTTTATGTGGAGAACAGTGTGAAGGCTTTTTCAGAATATCTGGTCTTTCTTCCTAATTTTCCTAAAGCAAACATGATCAAATGTTTACTGAAGAGTTAATGCTGCCCCACTGAATTCTAACGTGAGAACTGCTCTGTGCTACTGCTTTTAGCTATGAGAATAAGATAAGACCTTTATTAAAGGTGAACTGAAATGTTTAAAAGTCTGCTTTTTCAAGGCAAACAAAACCCAGAGGAGTCATTAAGTCTGCAGAACACCAGACCATTTTTTTGCTTTATGAAAAGGCAAATATAAATCCCTTTTTCTTTACAAGGAATACTCAATTCATTTGAAGAAAAGTTTGATGATCAATTTATATTTACACATGGGGCGCCGGGGTGGCTCAGTCAGTTGGGGGTCCGACTTCGTCTCAGGTCATGATCTCAGGGTTCGTGGGTTTGAGCCCCACGTTGGGCTCTGTGCTGACAGCTCAGAGCCTGGAGCCTGTCTTCAGATTCCGTGTCTCCCTCTCTCTCTACCTCTCCCCTGCTTGCGCTATCTCTTTTTTTTTTTCTCAAAAATAAATAAAACATTTTTTAAAAGTTTGTATTTACACAAAGCCTTTAGTCTGAAGTCTGAAATTGGTTTTGGTTTTAAGTCAGCATGAAAGTCTATATCCTCCCAATATGATAAGTAAAGTTATCATATGGAAAAGAAATGTAAAGACCCTAAAAAGAATCTGTTCCTCTGAAGAAATTCACGTGTGAACATAAATGGTACATGATGCTAGACCTCTTTAGCAGGGTGGGGAGAGCTAGGGATCTGAGAAAGATCTGCAGAAATGATGTACTGTATGGGGAGGAATCAGATAGAAGGACCATTTGCTAATTTTATGATAGAAAAGACTGAAAAATAGTTCTTGCTATAGTAGCTGTAGCCAGAAGAATTATTGTCCTCTAGACTGAGCTCCTATGGGCACAAACCATTTCTTAGTCACTGTTTAGGAACCATTAACATGGCCTCTGGAATAATTCTGCCATGGTTTGAATCCCAATCTTTTCACACTTATTAGCTGCGTAACATCTGCCAAGGTACTTATCCTCTTGATGCCTCAGCATTCTTATTCGTAAGTTGGGCCACGTAATTCCACTCCAAATGGTTGTTGAGAGGATTAAATAAGCTGATTCTCATAAATGTTAGTGATCATCATCATCTTCTTTATACTGCCCTCCTTTATCTTGCTAACTACCTACATGCTGTCATCAAATAAATACTAGTTCCTAACCTGAGGCTTCTTAAGGGGACATATCCTGGGATCTTTGTGACATCTCAAAATTGCACTGAAGTATGATTTCTCTCATAAATATCTCTGTTTCAGAGTCTACCTTCTTGCCCTGTCAGTCACAGCTTCAAGGTTATTTCCTCAAACAGGCCTTCTCTGACTTCTAGGTTGTATTCAGTCTTCCTACTACATCCACAAACAATTCTGTATTTTCTCAATCATTTCTTCAAACACTCATTGCTCTTAATTGTAATTAATTGTTTAATTGTCTAGAAGGGCAATTAAGTGTGACAAGTCCTATGTATACATAGGTACGGAGAAGGGCAGGGTCTATATCTGTCTTCATTACTGCTATTTCCTATGTGCTAGGCACATTAAAAAGAATCACCAACACTTGCTGAGCACACGTGCATATGCACCAGACACTCCAAGTGCCTTGCAAGCGGTGTCTCAGAATATTCACAACGGGGCAGCATGAGGTTGATACAGTTACCATTCCACTTGCATGAGGAAACTAAAGCTCAGGAAGAGGCGCAACTTGTTTAAGATTATTTAACCAGTAAGAGCTGATCTAGGAATCAAATCCAGATATGTCAGACTTTAGAATCTGAGCTTTAAACATCACACTACTACTCTCTGCACAGCATGCACTGAAAAATAAAATTGCTTCACCGAACTAAAATGTCTGCAAGGTGAGTGTAATGAATGACATAGAGTCAGTGTTGAGAAGTTTCCCTAGACAGGATGATAGCACTACAGACACAATTAACCTTAAACTTCTAGATTTGAGTTGGCTCTATATTGTTCTTGAGAGAGACTACTGAAGCTTTGAAAAAGGGCCATTATTCAAGTAGTTCAAAATAAATGGTAAGAGACAGAAAGGAATTACAAAATATAAGAAGGAATTTGAAAATGATCTAATTTCCTTATGAAAGTTAGACGTATTAGATGAGTCCAATATGTGCCATAGAATATAGCCATTTTGGGTAGTTTGGCAAGTGTTACATACTCTGTAATCTCACTAGATTTTTATAGTATATTTTACAACTCATTGGCTCGGGTTCATATATGAACAAGGCTGATATATCAAACAAATGATCAGTACCTAGAATACATAAGGAACTGTTGTTGGTACCTTAGATGACCAAATCTAAAAGTAACTGGTATCTGTACTTTGGATTCTGTATTAAATAAGTAAACAATATAAATTATTAGCTTTTTCTGAGATAGAAATCTATTTTCTAGTCTCCTCTGGTCCTTGACATAAGTATAACAAACTTGGGATATGTCGATGAAATGACGAGTCACTGCTAGTACTGCAACACTTCAAGATAGTATCAATTTTTCCTTTGAATAGACTGTGATGTATTCCCAGAACTAGCTCTTTCTTGGTATCACCAAATCTGCCAAGTTGGCTGTTTCTGTAAAGTAAGCTATTTGGCCCAGACAAACATCTGTTGTGAATACTGAGGCATTTGCTTGGCTTTAGGCAAGAGATAGACTGAAGACAAACTGAAAAAAAAAAAAAAAAAAAACAAGAAAAAACAAAAACAAAAGCAAAAAAACCCCACTGAATTTATTTGAACAAACATTTATTGTCTGCCGGCTATGTACCTGGTGCTTGGTAAGTGGTAGAGCTACAGAAGCACAGAAGATCAGGACCTGCCCTCAAAGACCTCATATTCTACTAAGAAAGACAGATTTGAAAACAGATCAGTGCACGTAGTGTGATAAGTCCTATGTATACATAGGTACGGAGTACACCTAACCTGGTTGGATGAAGATCAGGGGAATGACAGGAAATACTTTCTGGAGGAGGGGACACCAGAGTTGAGTCTCAAAAGACACGAAGCCATCCAGGTAAAAGTATTTGTGGTAAGGGTGGATATGTGTGTGTTGGGGTGGGGGTGGTGTAAGGGTTGTGAGAAGCAAAAGGGTTGGGTAGGAGAATTAGGTGTTTGAGGGGATGAGACGCATGGGGATAAGAGGGTGCAGGGCTCATTCAAGGGACTATAACCCATTTACAATGGTTAGAGTGTAAGATGTGTGTGGGGGGGATGTCGAGACATGATGCCAGAGGGGTAGAAAGAGAACATATTTTGCAGGGGCTCTTGTATGCAAAAATATAGAGTCTGGATCTTATTCTAAAGCAACAGAGAGACATGAAAAGGTTTAAAGGAGAGGGTGACACACCTCAATTTTCACTTTCGGAAGCTATAAGGATACAGTGGAAAGGGTTAAGACAAAGAGCAAAGAACTCAAATAGGAGATTATATTCCAGTTTAGAAATAAGTAGGGACCCAACACCATCAGTGACAATTCAAATAGAGAGATAGGCTGGCTGGCTAGAAGCTATATTTACAAGTAAAAGCAACAGGTTTGGCTACCGATTAGATGTGAGGAGAAAGAAGAGCCAATTTACCAATCATCTTTTACATAGAAGGCATAAAGGATACTACCTGGTCTGGTACAGAATCATAGTCTCCTCCACAAAAAGCTTAGAATCTAACTGGGTAAAATAGGCATAAAAAAAAAATCTGATGATTTTCCAAGATAATGTCTAAGTGCTAAATGAGTATGTGGCAGTCACAGGATCCGGGGCTCATGCAAAGCAGGACAGGAAGAGCTCTTGTGGCTCCTTTCTCATAATGCCAAGTGAAAAAACACTTTTAAAAACCATTTTAACTTTTTAATATATAACCTTGGTGACTTCAAGAGTACCTCAAATTGGGTATTTGTATATAGGACTGAAAATTTTACTGAGTTGTCATTAACTAGCCTTTACTGTTCAATAATATTAATTCCACGCGAAAGATAAAGAAGTAAAATATGGAGGAGGGGAAGAAATGGAACATATGGTGCTTTCTCTAGGAAAGGCAATTTTCTTCCAACAGATATCATATATTGGTTGCCATACACTCTGAACAAAAAAGCCTGCTTTTCCTTCCCCTTATTTTGAACTAATAAGGATTCCATGTTTTCTAAAGGTTTTATGGATATTGGTTTGGCACCTCTTAACACAGCATCAGGGTCTACATCACAGGCCACTAAAACCTGCACCAAAGCTCAGAGAGTGGAGCTGTTTGAACAAAGAACAGTTCAAAGAGGAGGCTAGACTCTAAGAATGATTTTCTGTATGTTCTCGTGCTTATGTTTTCCAAGCTCTACCCTGTATCATAAGCTCAGAAACAGTGCATATTTAAGCTTTGAAAACTGTTAGCTGCCTACCCACAGACACGAGACACGATGCTGTCTTCTCAGAATGCACACCTCATTAAGCACACCTATTTCTGACAAGTCACCTTTTCTCTCATCTGCCAGGAAATAAAGTTCTCATATTTCAGATGGCCTGTGAGTGGTACTGCCTAGCAGTCAGGAGACTGCAGCAGACATGCATTTATGTTACTTTAAAAAAAAAATGTTTATGTTCCAGAAGAGAGCACAAATAGGGGAGGGTCAGAGAGAGGGAGGGGGACAGAGGATCCTAAGCGGTCTCTGTGCTAATAGCAGAGAGCCCAACATGGGGCTCGAACCCATGAACTGTGAGATCATGACCTGAGCTGAAGTCTGACACTCAACCGATAGAGCCATCCAGGTGCTACCTCCTTCCCCCCTTTTTTCCCTAAAGAACAATACAACTTGATAGGAATAACTATGGCTATTTCAAAGTAAACTGGCAGGTCAAAACTGTTAAAAATTTTTATACAAGCTTAACACTTTATATGGGTTACATGGTCCGAACATATTTACATGTAGATGTAAGTCTAAATCTGATAAATTTACTTACATATTAAAAGTTGCACTTTAAAAATTAATTTTTATAATCCTAATATCTAACATAGTACCTGGCACCAAGTAGATACTAATTATTTTTGTACTGATAAATCACCTCCCAGCCTACAAAAGGAATAAATCAGAAGACTGCACGTCTCTAAATATATGAAATACCAAAATGCACAAGCTACATAGGAGAACCATATCCTATACAGAGTACTCTGCCCAGTAAACCTTATACCACAATTTAAAGTACCATATATAGTGCATAACTATTCAAAAATATTATTTTTAAAGGTAGAGGTAGAGTTCCAGCACTGCCAGTGGTCAGTGTGGACTCACAGCTTCAGGCAGTACCATTCCCATATTTACTCCTCCAGCTGAGTGGTGCAGAGTTACCAGTCTCTGGGTACCATTACCCTCTTCTTTTTGCTCTTCTAGCCTGTTCAATAATTTTTGTAATGAAATCCTTGTTTTAAATTCCCCTATTTTTAAAATACTGAGAGTAGTTAACTATTTTCCTGACTGGCTGCCATCTGAGACATTAATTAACCAGTACTTTAGTACTGTCTTACTGGGCACCATTACTTAACATTTTCATTCATTTATTCAACAAACATTTAATGAGTGACCATTATGCTCTTATGTTAGGTGCTGAGGACAGATAAAACAGACATGTCCATATCTTTATGGAGTTTATAGTGTAGCATTGCAGTCTGGTATCTATTCATGAATATGTAAGGATTATAAACTCAGTGAAAGCAAGATCATGAAGTTCCCTGGTGAATGCTTTAATCAGAAAGGAACTCTAAAATTGACTTTATTGCTTTAAGTTAACCAAACTATAAAAAGTAATTTTTATTAGTTAATAAATCACAATGATAAGAGGAGTCCACCCTTCATAGCTGTACCTAGTAATCCATTTGTGTTCCTGATGTTACAATTAGGCTTTATAAGAACACATAAATGATACAACTTATACAAAGTGTATATAAAGGATACACAAAGGATATACAAAGAAGACCTCAGAAAAGCTGTATAGACTCATCAGATTTACCTAAATCGTCATTTGAGTTAGATAAGAAATTTATTGAATTTGTTTCTATGGCACTTGATACAAAGATAGCAGACAAGTCTACAAAGTCCTCTATCAAATGGACTCAATAGTCTAATGTGTCCCTAGACACTAGGCTACCAATTTGTTTATCACTGATCTTGACTATAAGGTTGTTAATGTATTATTCATAAGCACATTATGCATTTTACTGCTTGTCTACAGAGATTTTAATTCAGAAAATGCTCTGTGCCCGCAAGAATTTAGTGTAAATGACACAGATAAAAAAATCATTTCATGTGTTTCTGACAAGTGATTTACATAAAATTTCTATTAATCAAAATAGACTTAATGTATAGTGTAGCTTGTCATTCACATGGGCTCTTCTATTTGAAAAATTCACAATGCCTTGTGACTAACTTTAATCTTCTAATAATTATCTAAATCTAAGAAAAAGAACACATTTAGGTCAAGAAGTATTCACTGAATACATATAATAATCCAAACTACGAGAGAGAGACAGAGACAGAGACAGAGAGATTCACCCCGTATGACTTCTTCCAATTTACATTTGGTGGAAAGATACCTCTTTTCAATTTTTTTTTAACGTTTATTTTATTATTGAGAGACAGAGACAGAGCATGAGCTGGGCAGAGTGAGTAGGAGACACAGAATCCAAAGGAGGCTCCAGGCTTCATGCTGTCAGCACAGAGCCCCACGTGGGGCTCGAACTCACAAACGCAAGATCATGACCTGAGCAGAAGTCAGAAGCTTAACCGACTGAGCCACCCAGGCACCCAGGAAAGATACCTCTTTAATCACTGTACAATCACTGGTCACTGATAAGTCAGTTAAAAGATTGTTGATTTTAATTCTGTCACAGCAATGGTTGGTCTTAAAGTAATATAATAATTTTTAAGTTTAAGTCTTGGAAGGAAAAAGAAAAAAATGATACTAGGCAAATTACTAAATTTGGAGCTCATTTAAACATATAACATACAAAAACCTGGAGTGTACACAGAAACAGATGTCTGAAACACACACATATACAGAATGAACTTTTGATTTGTATACTAAGACAAGGTAGGAAATAAGTATTTCCATCATAAGTATAAATGTTAACAAAATGCTAGGGGGGATGGGAGGTTTAGGGAATGATGATTAAGGGGTACGGAATTTCTTTACGGGGTAATGAAAAAGTTCTAAAATTGATTGTGGTAATGGTCACACAACATTGTGAATATACTAAAAAACAGTTAATTGTATACTTTAAATTGGTGAATTTTATGTTATGTGAATTGTATCTTAATAAAGTGGTTAACAGGGTTAACAAGATGGCCTAATTAAAAAACACAACTTATTGAATATTGGTTTCCTAAACAGTTACAGCAATTTCAAAATAGACTGAATAGTGTAACTATCAGTAGTTATCTTAAATATTAGATCAGAAATATATATTTACACAAAATGAGGAAAACTTGGAATCAGACAAAAGTCTCTGATTTTAGGTTCTGGTGTGGACTGACATATTTCTCTCTCACACAAACATATTAGCACATTTCCAAGATTGAGGCCATAGAAGTAGTCACTTACTGGTTTCCAGGATAGTCACTGATTGCCCTTTATGGGAATCTTATAGTACCAACTCATAATCAACAAAGAGACTCAGAACTGATGTGCTTCAGAAAATGTGATAATATAAACAACCTTAAGGATCCAAATTCCAAAGGCAATTAAACAACAATCAGGGAATCATTCAATAAACATTTTTTTTGGGGGGGGGGGAGGATCCATCCAATTCCACTACTAAGGGGATCCTGTGTTAAGACAGACAACTCACCATAATTCTATGGTAGATGCTCTAACAAAAGTATGATCAGAGCAGAGGAGAAATTGTTATTGTTTTTAAGAAAATACATGCTTTATATATGAAAAATCACAACTACATCATGTTATCAGGTATGCTGGAGAAGATGATATATTTTCCACTTCAGTGTCTTACTCAGTTAAAAAAAAAAGGTGCATAAATCAATATCAAAAATCCCTACTATTGTGTGTGATCAGGATGAATTCACTTAACCTCTCCCACCTCAGTTACTTCACATAAGCCATTAATTCCTAACTCTCTTAGGACTGAAATGACAGTCAGGACTTAAATAAGAGTCTTTTATGTTAAATCATGGTTTGAAGTTCTTTCAAAACATCAACACAATCTGGCGGTACACAAATTTTTCTTTTTTTTTTTTCTTTTTGTATCACGTTTTAATTTAAATTCTAGTTAGATAACATTGTGCAACATTAGTTTCATGTGTACAGTATAATGCTTCAATACAATACTTCCATATAATACCCAGTGCTCATCACAAGTGCACTCCTGAATCCCCATTTAGCCCATTCCCCACCCACCTTCCACCAGCAATCTTCAGTTTGTTTTCTATTGTTAAGAGTCTCTAATGGTTTGCCTCCATCTCTCTCTTTTTCCTTCCCCTACTTTCATCTGTTTTGTTTCTTAACTTAATGGCCCAATTATTCAAATTGAAACTTTACCAGAAAACCTGTAAATTGTTCATAGCTTCTTTGAAAGACAACATGCAAAAATGTACTATAAAATGATTTGTTGTTTATGGTAAAAAACAAACAAAACTCAGATATATGAAATGGCCATTCATGCAACATTTGTGTACTGTGTGTACCGACTGTGCTGGTGCATCCTGTGAAGGATAGAGAGCCATGGCATGAGACCTCAACACTAGTGTCTACAAGTGGAGACAAAAGTCAGAACAAGTAGCTTATAAGCTAAGGCAAAACTTGGTACTTGTCCTAAGATACAAAGTATTTAGATTTCAAAGAAGAAAGAGATCATTATTCCTAGGGAGATATTTTCATTTTGATTATTAGGCTTTTTTTTTATAATGACAGTGATGAATTATTTTATGTTTATTTATTTATTTTGAGAGGGAGAAAACACAAGCAAGGGAGGGCCAGAGAGGGAGAGAGAGAATCCCAGCACAGAGCCCAACACAAGCCTTGAACTCACTAACCCTGAGACCATGAATTTAGCGGAAATCAAGAGCTAGACGCGTAACTGACTTGAGCCACCTAGGCACCCCTGGATTATTAGGCTTATGGGTGGTTCCATTAAAAACAAGACCAACACATATATAAGTGAATGTTTTAAAAATATATTCACTTATTATTTACACCTCACTGCATAAGTGTTTTTGCCTCTGCACTATTTAAAAAAAAATTTAATGTTTGTTTTTAAGAGGCAGAGACAAAAAAAAAAAAAAAAAAAAGAGGCAGAGACAGAGTGCAAGTAGGGGAGGCATGGAGAGAGAGGGAGTCACAGAATTTGAAGCAGGCTCTGGGCTCTGTGCGCCACCAGCACAGAGACCAAAGTGGGGCTAGAACCCATGAACCATGAGCTCATGACCTGAGCCGAAGCCTGATGATTAACTAAGCCCCTCTCTGCACTATTTTTGATACTCAGAAATAGTAAATGAGGACAGTCCCATATTCTACTTAGAAATGTTCATTCTGTAATTTTTGGAGATATTTACTGTTAACAGTTTCTATTTTTTTTATCATTCATGTAGAGACTTGCCAATACTAGAGAATTATTTATGAAATGAAACAAGAATTTGAGCCTAATTTTGAAAGACCTCAGGAATAAATATAAATTGCTAGCTATAAGTTTATATGGAGGAGATCTAAGAGACCTGGACCATTTAAACAAGCCAAAACAGGCCCCTTAAATCATGAAATTTTGATTCACAGGAATAGTAACTTACTTAAAATCTTCACCTCAACTCTTATTTTGCCATTTCTAGTAAAAGGCCCTTAGGATACCCTCACTTCCAATTATGTACCCTTCTGTCTTGTTATCAGGAACTAAAGGGTTAGTTTTTTTTTCTTTTTTGTAAATTAACAAGTTTTTTTTTTTTTTTTTAAACACTGTCAATGGTTAATTTAACAATGGATGCATGTTTACACTTTCTAGGCTAACCAATTTTACATGTCCCATTCTTTCAGTATGAACTCATTTTCCTCTAGCGGAAGCAGAGCTTCAACTGATTTACTGAGTAGTTCTATTTCTTTGTTTTTGAATGTCCAAAATGTCTACATTTTGCCTTCATTCTTGAATCATGTTTCACTGGCATGAAATTCTTGAGATTACATATTGTGAAGATAGTACTCTATTGTCTCTTGGCACTGCTGACAAGAAACTTGCTATCAAACTACTTTTTAGGTAATGTGTGTCTCTACTCTGGTAGTTTTAAGTATTTTCTTCCTTTTTTTTTTTTTTTTTTTTCTCTTAAAGTAAGCTTCAAGCCCAACACAGGGCTTGAACTCATGACCCTGAGATCAAGACCTGAGCTGACATCAGGAGTCAGACGCTCAACTGACTGGGCTACCAAGGCATCCCTCTTCTTTTTTGATTTATATGATTAGCATGTGTGAATTCACACCTTTCTTTGATTGTTGAAAATTCTCAGATGTTAAGTGTAAAATACTAAGTACACTTTTCTCTCCTTTCTCTCCTTCTGGAACTCCAAATCCTATAGAACCCTTCAGTCTGCATTCTATAGGACTCTTAATCATTCTTTCACCCTTTTAATCTGTTTTTCTGCTGTGTTTTGGGTATAGTCTTTAATGCTCTCTCTCAAGCTATTGATTAATTCTCTACTTCCAGTCTAGATTTTATCCTGTTGAGTTTATTTTTAATTTCAAATAATGTATTCTTACTTCCTAGCTTTTTAAGTCCTTTTTCATATTACCTATTATTTCATTTCTGCCTATTTTTTCATATTTTCCTGTTGATTTTAACTGGATGCTTTTATCATCTCCTTGAGTATACTAAGTATATATCTTTAAAAATCTTTTTCAGGTAGTTCTGTGAAATTAATATCTTTTATAAATTCTTACTCCCTTTTATGGCTATCTTTCCTAAAATTTGATATATTCATGTCTGTAATTTTGGCTTGCAGGCACATTTTGGAAGACAGGTTTTAGTCTGTCCATCCCTTTGTGCTCTCTTGTCGGGCAGCTTCATAGTTGTACCCATAGGTGCACCCACAGGTCTCATAAATGGCAATTCAGAGGTTAGAGCTCTGCAAGTAATACTGAAGATACTACAGATTCAGTCACTGAGTAGGCAGGTGGGTTGGTTTAATTCTTGGGTATGAAGCAATGTATTCTCTTCCTTCCTGGGCCTAAAGCTTCCTATAAGCTGATGCGCTAGGCAGTAGTCAATACAGTTTTTATTCAACCTCCTATCATGAGTAGAAAAGTCCCTACCCCACGCTCTGACCTTAGGTTGTGAACATGGCTTTCTATGGGGCACCTAGCCCCTTGTAGTCTGAAGGAACCCAATCCTGTCACCGTAGTGCCTCTGGATCAGGAGTGTGACAGTACTCTGGTGTCTGCCCTTTTTTGCTTTGTGTTTCTATTCATTCCATTTCTGGTCCACAGAAATCCCAATTTTGCTTTGACCTGGCTATGTCTTAGTTTTCTTTTTAAGTATTTTTTCTTATTGTTATATATTTGAAGAAGAGATGTGTTATGTATTTGAAGCAGATGAGATATACTAACATGCCTAAAGTTTCCCTAACTATCTGAAAACCCTCATCTTTCCTCTTCATTCTTCTGATTTTCCCCATCACTCTTACTAACATTTATCTTTGTCTTTGAAGGCTTGTCTTCTTTTGCCTAAATCAGTAGGCTTTTCCTTAAGGGATTGGATAGTAAATATCTTAAGTTTGGAAGGCCAAGCGGCAAAAATCAAGGTTATTAGGTGAACTGTAATCATTAGCAAATATAAAGGCCATTCTTAGTTTGCAGGCCATTAAAAAACTGGCAGTGGGCAAGCTCTGGTTCGTGGTTTGCCAATCTGTGGAGTAAACAATACCATTCCTCCCCCCTCTGCTCTATCCTTTCCTTACTCTTTAGATTATCACTCATTTCTACTGTTTTCTTCACTATATCTAAGCTGAAGATCCCAAATATCTATCTCTAGCCCAGGTGCCTCATCTAACCCCATGTTTTTTTGTTTTCTGTCTTTCCTGATCATTTTAGTCCCCTTTATTCTGGTATTTGCAATACACTCTTTTTTTTTTTTTCAGTTTTAACTGCACTATAGTTAGCATACAGTATGTTATCAGTTTCAAGTATACAATATAGTGATTCAACAATTCTATATACATTACCCAGTGTTCATCATGATAAATGTACTTTTTAATTCCCTTCACATATTTCACCCATCCCTCCACTCACCTCTGGTAACCATCAGTTTGTTCTCTATAGTTAAGAGTCTGTTACTTAGTTTGACTCTCTCTGTATCTTTTTTCCCTTTGTTTTTTGCTTTGTTTCTTAAACTCCACATGAGTGAAATCATATGGTATTTGTCTTTCTCTGACTGACCTATTTCACTTAGCATTATACTCTCTAGACACATTATGTTGTTGCAAATGGAAAGATTTTGTTTTTTTCATGCACAGTAAAATTCCATCATGTATATGTATGTATATGTATAGATACATGCATACACACACTATGTATTTAAAAAATTTTTTTTAATGTTTATTTATTTTGGAGAGAGACAGAGCATGAGAAGGGGAGGGGAAGAGAGAAAGAGGGAGACATAGAATCCGAAGCAGGCTCCAGGCTCTGAGCTGTCAGCACAGAGCCCGACGTGGGGCTCGAACCCACAAACCGTGAGATCATGACCTGAGCTGAAGTCGGATGCTCAACCAACTGCACCACCGAGGTGCCCCAACACACTACATCTTCTTTATCTATTCATCTATCAAAGGACACTTAGAGTGCTTCCATAATTTGGCTATTATGAATAATGCTGCAATCAACATAGGAGTGCATGTATCTTTTTGATTTAGTATTTTTGTATATTTTAGGCAAATACCCAGAAGTGCAATTACTGGGACATATTGTACTTCTAATTTTATTTTTTTGTGGAATCTCCACACTGTTTTCCATAGTGGCTGCACCAGTTTGCATTCCTACCAACAGTGTGTGAGGGTTCCTTTTTCTCCACATCCTTGCCAACACTTGTTGTTTCTTTTGTTTTTTATTTTAGCCATCATGACATGTTTGAGGTGATCTTATTGTGGTTTTGATTTTCTTTTCCCTACAGATTAGTGATGTTGAGCATCTTTTTATGTGTGTGTTTAACACTCATTTTTATAGGTAACTTTCTACCAGATATCTTACCACCATTTGGATATCATACAAGCATATCATGTCCAAAATGGAATTTGTTACTTTTCTCTCTATAAGACCTGACCTTGAAAGCCACCATCATCTATTTTTAGTTTCTTCTTTTCCCTTACTTTTCACAGACAATATTGATTCTCTTAAATACTTTTCAAATGCATCTATTTCTCATTCCTACCGCTGTCAGCTTATTTCAGTCTGCCACCATCTCACTTAATTATCCAAAATAAATGAGCAAAGGGACAAAAGTAGAGAGAGGCAAACCATGAAACAGACTCTTAACTATAGAGAACAAAGTGATGGTTACTAGAGGGGAGGTGGGTGAGTGTTAAATGGGTGATGGGGATTAAGGGAGGCACTTATGATGAACACCAGGTATTGTATGGAAGTGTTGGTTCACTATATTGTACACCTGAAACTAATATTACACTGTATGTTAACTGCAATTTAAGTAGAAACTTAAAAAAAAAAAGCCTCCCAAAATGCTTTCCTGAGACAAGCATGGCTTCCTCTAATCTACTCCCCACATTGCAGCTTGAAGAATCTTTTCAAAATAGCAAACCTAATCACTTCACTCCTTGTTTGAAATCCTTCAGTGGCTCCTCATTGACCCTTCATTATCTGGTCCCTGATTATTCTGCAGTCTCACTGCTCACCACTCCCCATCGTTGCAATGTTCCAGTTATGATGAATGAGTAGAGTACCACACACTCTTCTGTGCCTCTCTGGGTCTTTGCAAGTGCTGTTCTCCCTGCCGGAAACACTGTTAAAAACTTCCTACACATCTTTGAAATCCTGGCTTCCCTGTAGTTTAAAAGTCTTCTTTGATATTCATTACTGGATTACGTACTCTCACAGCACCTTGTATTTTAGCTTTTATCCACTGACTGATTCAGCAAGTATTTATTAAGCACAGATAAAACCCCCTACTTTCATGAAAGTTATATTCCAGTTAGGGTAGAAATATATATAAATTAATTACCAATATAAATTAATTACCAATATAAATAAATATGCTACATGGTGATTAAGGACTACAAAGAAAAATAGAGAGGAAGGGCTGGGGGCTGTGGAGGGAGAAGGGGCTGCAATTTTAAATAAGGTGGTAAGAAAAGACCTCTTGAGAAGACAACATTTGAGTATAGGACTAAGTCATGCAGCTTTTTAGCAGAGAAAAGAGTAAGTTGACGAGGCTAAGGCAGAAGAGTGCTGAAGTATGTGAGGGGCAGCAAGGTCCACGAGGCGAAAGCAGAGTGAATGAGGGAAAAAGTAGTCTGAGATAAAAGAGATGTAATGTGGCGTAAATTCATTGCTTTCTAGTCCACCCTGAGCACTTTAGCTCTTGTTCCAAATATTCTGGGATGCCACTGAAACAGACTGAGCATGGAAATGATGAGACCTGACTTATGGATCGCCCTGGATGCTGTGTAGAGAGCAGATTGAAAGTAGTGAGGATGACCTAGGAGACCTGTTATTATACAGCTTATTCTATTGTATTCTAATTGCCTCTTTCCTTTTCTGTAGTAAAAAGCACCTTGTTAGCAGGATCTGGTACACAATTTAGGTATTTACATTTGTTCAAAAAATGATCTACTTCCTAAGGATCTGTTAACATAGTTTTCAGGAACACAGGAACATGCTCTCATAAGAACATATTGCATAATAAACACTGTATGCTTTTCAGTGGAAAGATGAAATATTCTTTCACAGTAAAAGGCAGGACATACACAATAAATTCTGCATCCACCAGCCATAACTACATGCTATAACTTAGCTTTATGTTTTAATAATCGTGTGACTTGTTGGTTTTCAGTGACCAAGTAAATCCTACTCTCAGGTATCCAGCATTACTTTTTGGTCATTGTACTCTTTTGAAAGAGAAATGGGCATTGTCACCTTGTAACTCATATTCTGAACACTTTAAACCCATTTAGATAATCTAAATGTGGTTTGAGTATGAGAAAAATGTAAAGGCATCATGTACTGGGTTCCACTGTCCAAAAAGATCTGTTATAAGGACAACATGGCAAACTTGTCATCCCCTACATAGTCATACTTACTCATGAGGATCTTGTTCTTCTTATGTTCCCCCCCCACCCCAAATAAGTGAAGGTGGTGAGAGTGTGTACCTGCACATGGTTTCTGAGTTTGCACCAGAGGAACTAGAGACCATCTGTTTCCTGTGAATAGGCTATGTATCTGGAAATCATCATCATCATCATATGTTAATCATGTACCATGGTTCACAGAACAACTTTACAATGCTGAGAAGGAAAAAAAGAAAAGGAAGGAAGGAAGGGAGAGACAGAGGGAGATGGGTAATAATGGAAGAAAAACATATTTCTTGTAATTGAATAATTTTTAAATTGTATGTGTATATATATTTCACCCAAACCACAAAGAATATATAGCTGACCCTAGAACAACATAGGTTTGAACTGCATGTATCCAATTATATGCGGATGTTTTTGATAAGTACAGTACTGTAAATGTATTTTTTCTTTATGATTTTAATAACATCTTTTCCTAGCTTATCTTTTTTTAAAAAAATTTTTTAATGTTTATTTATTTTTGAGAGAGACAGAACACAAGCAGGGGAGGGGCAGAGAGAAAGGGAGACACAGAATCCGAAGCAGACTCCACGCTCTGAGCTGTCAGCCCAGAGCCTGACGCAGAGATCGAACTCAGGAACATGAGATCATGACCTGAGCCAAAGTCGGACGCTTAACCGACTTTGCAGCACCCAGGCGCAGCACCGGACGCAGCACCCAGGCGCCCCATTTCTCTAGCTTACTACTACTTTATTGTAAGAATACAATACATAATACCCACACAAAATATGTGTTAATCGACTGTTTATTTTATCAGTAAGGCTTCCAGTCAATAGTGGGCTATTAGTAGTTAAATTTGGGGGGACTCAAACATTATACACAGGTTTTCAACTGCACAGGAGGTCAGCACTCCTAACTGCCACATTGTTCGAGGATCAACTGTAATTAAAAATCAATTTTGGACCAAAGAGATAAAAGCAATTAGTTAACTGAATATAACAAAAATTGAGGGTTGAAGTTTGTAAACCTCAGAATAAAATTAAGTTGATTATAAATATGTTACCCTTTGGGGCGCCTGGATGACTCAGTCAGTTGAGTGACCGACTTCAGCTCAGGTCATGATCTTGCAGTCTGTGAGTTCGAGCCCCACGTCGGGCTCTGTGCTGACAGCTCAGAGCCTAGAACCTGCTTCAGATTCTGTGTCTCCCTCTCTCTCTGCCCCTCCCCTGTTCATGCTCTGTCTCTCTCTCTGTCAAAAATAAATAAACATTAAAAAATTAAAAAAAAAAGTATGATAGCCTTCAAGAACACTGGTATTTCTTATGATTATTTTAGGAAAAGTTGAGGGCATACAGATCCTAAATTAAAACCTGCTACAATAATCTATTTAAGTTGGTAGAGGAAATCAGAAGATCAAACCACTTGGGATAAGATGCCTGTTTTCCTTACTGGGCTGCATAAACACTTCTGATAAAAAGATATCTTTCCATATGGAAAATATGACTTTTACAGTTGCAGCTTATAAGAATGTGTGAAAACAGTCCCAAAGCTTTTTGCTGAGGAAGCTATAAAGACAGTTACATTCAGATGCACACTCAAGCAAGAAGTGGCAAGATAAATATCGACCTACTTTAGTCAGTACATCATAGTGATTAATAGCATGGACTCTGACAGAAAGCTATCTGTTTCAACAACTGGTTCTCCACTTATATGCTATAGAAACTTAGACTACAGCCTCAGTTTCTTCTTTTGTAAAAAGTGGGATAATAAAAGCAACAAACAGTTGGTGTGAGGTGTTAATATAGGTTAAAAATTCAGAATGGTATCTGGCACAAAATAAGTGTTAATTATGATTATTAGTCTGCACCTACTTAATCACATTGCTTAGAGATGTCTTCTACTTCTCAGTATCTTCTGGCTCTGTGTAAAGGTAGCCTTCAGGATCCCACAGAGGTGGTCTGTCTACCAATCTTTGGTAAAGTCAATAAATTAGATGCCTAGGTTGTGTTCATGTTCTTTTACTCAACAAATATCCTTGTCCTTTTGGTATCAGGGCATGGTAGAGAAACACTTATCATCAAAATCATCCCCTAACAACCATACACATCATCTCTGTGATGCAGTAGATAGAACATAAGTTCTCTTTCACCTGCCACTCCTCAGGTACCTTTCACTTCCTTGTCCTTATTCCAACTCCTATTCATCGGCTCTGGTCTAACTTAAAAAAAAATTTTTTTTTTTAATGTTTATTTTTGAGAGACAGAGAGAGACAGAGCACGAGCAGGAGAGGGACAGAAAGAGGGAGACACAGAATCTGAAGCAGGCTCCAGGCTCTGAGCTGTCAGCACAGAACCCAACACGGGGCTCGAACTCACAAACTGTGAGATCATGACCTGAGCTGAAGTTGGACGCCACTGAGCGTCCAGGCGCCCCTTTGGTCTAACTTTTTAAGAGGATCTGCTCATATGAGGAATGGAGTGCAAAAGACTCTCTGGAAACCACGACAGAGCCTGCAGATATAAGCATTATTATTATTAATAATATTCCGGAGTTGGAAAAATAGTGCATCTATTCTGAGATTCCATTAACTTCTGATGCTGCCTGCTGAAAGCTTTCTAATTCATATTCTACTCTTCTATAATTGTGCTTTGAGGCAATCACTGGGGGAAAAACATTTAAATTCTCTTTAAATGATGCAACCATTGTCTTGAAATCTTACAATACTTGTCCTAATTAAATAATAACCTAAAACTCCCCCTCTGCCATGACTATACAACTCTCCCAGCAGGGAAAGCTTCTGCAGTATGGTTCCAGAGACACACATTAATTAATTTCAAATCAATCTCCCAAATAGTTCTACTCAGAAAAGAGTTTTGCCACTGTCACTTATCTGTAAGACTCCTAGGCTGCAGAGCTAAAAGAACTCTCAAAACTACTGCTTCATACATAAGGAAATTGAAGCTAACAGGTTTGGTCAGTCCCAAGGGCACATCTGGGACAAGTAACTGAGTTTTATCCTTTCTGTGGGACTGCCCTCCCTATCATAGAGATGTCCACACTGACAATATATGACTAATATTCAAATTCCATTATGATCATTTTTCCTATCACTTATTTTCCTCTTTGTTTACTGTATTTTTTCCTTTTTAAGTCTGCAGGATAATACTGACTTTTCACTCATCAATTTATCATTCTTTTTTTTGCCTTATTATTATTTTTTCTTTAGGATATAATTGACAGCATTATATTAGTTTCAAGTGTACAAAAAAATAATTTGATATTTGTATATATTACAAAATGATTACCACAAAAAGCTTAGTTAACATCCATCACCATACATAGCTATATATTTTTTCTTGTGATGAGAACTTTTAAAATCTATTCTCTCAGTAACTTTCAAACATAATACAGCATTATTAATTATAGTCTAATACATTTTTTTCAGTAAGTATCCTGAGGACCTATATCACTCACGGCACTCTAAACGATCAAGGATTGAGTTACACATAGGTTTTCTAAAGGAAATGCATCTTGAATGTGGTCTTGTAGAAACCAGTACACATGGATAAGCAGAGGAAATAGAGGCCTGTAACAGAAACATCACAAGGAAATGCAGAAAAGGATGGTATAGGCACAATATAGAGGATGTTGTTCTGATCAACAAGTAATAATGCCTTTGGAGAGGTGAGGAATGAGAAAAAAAGTAAGGGAGGCCATGAATGCTAAGATGTCCTAAATGAAATAATTCAGCAGTTATTTAGCACCTACTATATGCCAAACACTCTTTTTTACATAATGACACATGGTTAAATAAAAGAGCCCCTACCTTTTAGGAGATTATATCTTAGTAGGGGGAGGTAAACAAGGAAATCAGTAATCATATTATGTTGTAGACATGACAAATTATATTATGCAGCTATAACAAAGCTGGGCAAGGATATTAATAAAGGCAAATAGTAGACTGGCGTAAGGCTTCTGAAGGTGGAGATTACTGAGATTAGTTTTGAAGAATAAGTAGGGGTTGGTTTCAGTGAATGGGTCTTCCAGAAGAGGAAATGGCATGTAGGCAGTCAGGAAGGAAGTGTACTTTTAAAAATTCAATATGTCAATATTTATACACATGTATATGATCTATGGACACAACTTAAGCAATACTATATTTATACACCACCCCCACCCTTGCTCAGTAAGTGATTGAATAAATGCCTGAAACTGAGAAACAGGTTTTAACTGGCTGTCATAGTGGAAATGAGCATAGTGCAAGCAAGGAGCCATCCCTCCTTTCTAAGAGCTCCTCTTCTATCTACCTGTGAGCACATTTTTCTGACCTCACTTGGAGATAACAGGCAAGAGTATCACCCACAGGAAACACATTCTACATGTGAGTTTCCACACTGCACTTTTGGAAGAGGGTCATTAACCAAAATAGTAATATCATTTCCAATGCTGGAATGGCTTCTTCTCATCCTTCAGCCATCATCACTGTAAAACACTTCTCAAAAAGACTAATTCAGGGCAATATATGGCAACTAGTATAAAAATTCTGTGCTATTCATCTTCTCATGCTGTAATTGGTCACTATAGTGAGCAGGCCTGACAGTTTGCAGATTAAAATGTAAACACTAAGATCGACTCAGTTATGTTGAGGCCAACCATTTCTGACAGTCTCTACAACATGATAAACACCGTCTGTCCACAGTTCCCCAGTATTTGAAAGTTACGACAAACATTTTGCTGAAATGTAAACAGCTGACATCATGACTGGTGAAGCAGTGGGCTGCAAATTTATCTAAAATCGAGAAAACAAAGATCTTGTTTGACACTAGATAAACCATTAGTGGTCACCAAGGGAGCAGCTTTGGGAGGTCATAAGTGTTGCCATCAGTCTTCAAAAAATATGCACCAAAGATATTGTCACAAGTTAGTTGAGGCAAGAGTAAGTAATATGAGAGACAAAAGAATTAGAAACCAGTAGAAAAAGGGTAGACCTTTCTTTTTACTCTTAAGGACAGTTTTTAATTAGAACAGAATTTTAAAATCTTGTTAGCCTTAATTTCTGGTTTTAAAACTATTTTAGGTAGAAGAGTATGGAATAAAATTTATATTTCTAATTTTCTGTAAGATTTAATGAATCTCATTCTTCTTTTCTTCAATTGTATAAGAGAGAATTGTTACCACTTCTTTGTAGAGCTTTCCTGAAAAGTTATGTAAGTCCAGTGAACGAAAGTTATACAAGTCCAGTCTGGATCTTATGAAGACTTCAAGTTAGCTTTTAAGATGGCTCTGCAAGTCAAAGTCTATTACTTCACAATTATAAGTGATAATGTTAAATTAAACTGCCTTTATCAGTTACAGGTACCTCTGCTTTTTGAAAGTTCACATTATGCCACCTCACGTTTACAAAAGACCTCCATTAGTACAGGTTTCGTCCCCTATCTGAAACCAGAGCATCCTTTCTCCTATGAAACCTTTTGTAAACTAAAATGGCATAAAGCAAAGAAGCAATTAGTATTTCATAAAAGTGAAAACCCTCTTTGGACCTCTTTCAGTTGGCAAAAAACAGGTACTAATGCAGGTCAGGGGATACTTTTTATGCCATTTTGGCTTAGGAAAGGTTGCAAGAAAATGTTCTAAGTTTGGACAGTATGGGAAACCTGGATAAGTTAGAATATTGCTGAGTGAAATTTTATGTCAGTCTAAATGTTTACAATTCCCACATCTACATTCCTGGGCTATATACTCTTAGATGACTTTTAATATGAAGGACAAATATGTTAAAAATTTTTAACTTCTAAATATGTTTAAAAAGTGTTAAAAAAAAAAGGAATGGAAGTCACTTCAAGACATAGTATCAAATCTATTAAATAAGTCTGAAATCAAAGATTGGGCTTCTTATTGTCCGCAATAAATATCAATTAAATTATTTTATACATTTATATAAGGTAATCAGACTGCACTATATGGCAAATTAAAATCTTAATTTTTCTAATGGATTTATGGTTAATCTTCCACCCTACCAATAACCTGAATATATAAAACACTACAAAGACCTCTTTAAAAAACAAAAAGAGAGAGAAAGGAGATAGTCTTACTATGCAAATGAAAACAGAGGAATCCATATGTTTTACCTTGATTGTATCAGCTAAAACAACCAACATAGCTTTATTCCTACTATACTGTTATACATATATTTTAAATGCTTTATTTATTTTTGAGAGCAGGGAAGGGGCAGAGAGAGAGGGGGACAGAGGATCTGAAGCAGGCTCTGTGCTGACAGCAGTGAGTACCATGAGGGGCTCGAACTAACAAATCATGAGATCATGACCTGAGCCAAAGTCAGACACTCAACCAACTGAGCCACCTGTGCACCCCTATGTTGTTATATTTTAAATCAAAAGTACTAGATCTTTTTTGTAAAACATGCACTCATAAAATCAAAGACAAAAGCATGAATTTTTTTACCTGGTCTAGTCTTCCTACTGATTGGATCAGTCTTGTTTTTTATAAAATATTAGTTACATGTTAAGTCCCCTATAGTTTCTTATGAAATACCAATACCTGTTTCTGGACAAACCCAGTATCAGGAAAAGAGGTCACTCAACAATACTCTCTAGTCACAGCCTATTTCTAACTTATTTCTAGATGCAATCTGCGTGGCAGTTTCCATCTGCTTCTGTTCCTCCTAGGTATGATCATGTTGCTTTTTCTTCTGTTTCTGCCCTTCCTCTGCTTTTTATCAGTCAAGATGCTCAGCCCCATTTTTATACCTGAGACCCAAACTACCCCAGAACAGCCTCATGTAAGTACTTTATAGTCTTGGTTTGGTCCACCCTGGGACCATAGTATTCTAACTTTTTCCAACAAGTTTGTCCTGGCCCCAAAGTCTTAGAACTGCATAGCAAGGATTCTTTGGCTTAAATCCTCAGTGTACAGGATTTTGTCTAGCTACCTGCTTACAGAAAGAAGTCCACACTCTTCACAAATTATCTACTTATTGATGTAGTTTAATAATCCTTATAGGCAATAAGGTCTTCCTAACGCAGAGTCTATGGTGTTGTACATTTTGGTCTATTTTTCATTCAATCCTCAAAGAAATTGGAATTGTATATCTTATATCTTTTTATGAAAAGCTTTATATATATATGCAAAGTTCATAAGTTTACTCTTTACTATTTTCCTAGTTAACTGGACAATTTCAATCACTCATTAATTTTGTGGTTTCTTCAGTAGGTCTTTGTGAGTATCTATTAATATGTCAGACATTGGACTAGGTTCTAGGGACATGGAGACAAAAGGATCCTCAAGGACTCTACAATCCTATAAGAAACAAACTGATGAAGTACTCTGGTGTAGTGACGATTCCCAACCCTGGCTGCATCTCAAAATTACTGGTGGGAGTTTTTATTTAGTAAGTCTGTGGTAGGCTCAAAGCATCTTTTTCTTTTTAATTTTTATGATAAAAAAATTTCAAACACAACAACAACAAAAAGAAATCACCCAGTCATCTATATTTACTTTTAAGAAAATTCCTAAGTAATTCTGAGGCACAGAGTTGAGAACCACTACAATATACTAATGAGAAGTATGATGGGAAGGGTAAGCATGAATGCATGGGATTATAAAAGAAAAGCTGCTTATCCTATGTGATGACAGGGTGTGTGTGAGTATATGGATACAGAGGGGAAGCCTGCGAAGGAAGACTTCCAGAAGATATGACATATAAGCTGGTTTTTAATGACGAGATTTCCAATCTTTTATTTTGCCAAAGAGATTTCCAATCAGAAAAATGGGGATCTACCATGGGCACCTCTGAATTAATGTCTATTTATTTTTGAGAGACAGAGACACAGTGCGAGTGGGGGAGGGGCAGAGAGAGAGGGAGACACAGAATCCAAAGCACACTCCAAGGCTCTGAGCTGTCAGCACAGAGCCCAACGTGGGGCTCAAATTCACAAACCGTAAGATCATGACCTGAGCCAAAGTTGGACGCTTAACCGACTGAGCCACCCAGGTACCCTCAGTCTTTGCTCATTTTCAAAGTAGGGTATTTATTGTTGAGTTGTGTCTTTTATATATTATGTGTGGTCCTTAAAAATCATACTCATAAGAAATAAGAAAATGTTTGTGTTACACATTTTCTACAATACACATTTATAAAAACAAAGCTAAAATACTTTATTTTAAATTACATATATTTAAATACATACGTTTTATTTGAAACATTGTTGGTTGCCATTCTTAAGACTTCTGAAAGTCTTAAGTGGGAAGGAGCTGTTGTAATCAACTTTTTATTTTCTGACGACAATTCTGTATCCATTCCAGGCCATTAGCAGAGGAAAATCAATTCAACCAACTCATACATACTGGAGATTTGTATAGATTTGCCCCTTCACTCCTTCCCCCTACATGATGGTATATTTTTGTTCTCTTTAGGGAAATTCAATTAACAATATTAGTCTCCTCCTCTGTCAGTGATGAACACCATTGAGATTCTCGTCACCACCGAAAGACATGTAAGATGGGCTTACTGATTCCCTGACTTGCTAGTTAACAGGAGAATTACTGCCCACTCCTATAAATGACTCTATATGCTTCTTGTCATAAACACAGTGACAGCTACTGAAATCAATCTTTCATGACCTTATTGATTAGGACACTTAGAAATAATGAGACTTCACCGGTGGCAGAGTAATGCTTGGAAAAAGAAAAAAATACTCCAATGAGGGCTTGCCTATTAACACTGCCAAATTTATCTTCCCAGGGCCCTTTTCCTATTGTAGACATTCACCTAGAAATATATATGATAAAAGTTAATAATCAATTTTGTGGTTCATGTGCTTTTTCTTAATACTTGCTGGTAACATATTTTAAATGAGCAAAATAGACATAAAAACAATTTTTGATCACTGTCTTCCAATGCTATAAGATCAGGAGATAATGCCTAAATAAGGCAACACCTGGGCTTCTCTGAGAGTGACTACAAGATGAAAGCCATTTAGGAAAAACCTTAATATTTTATCTGAATATTTTCTGCTAATACAACCTGCATATACGTGCTTAAAGAAAAACATAAATAGAGCTGGATAGAACCACAGAGATCTTCTAATTCAAACTACTTCAAATATTATACAGAAAGTACAGCCTAGGGAAGGGAAGTGACTTCACTAGGATGATACCCGAACAAAGCTAGTTTTAGAATCCAGAACTTATCTAATGAGATGTTTCATAATTTTCCATAAAGAGAAGTAGGTAGAGCTTATCTACCTAAGGAAACAGGAAGAATTTCTTATCTTTTACATTCTGTATAAGTTTAGAGAATCTAGGATGGGGTTACTAAACACAACTTTATATATATATATATATATATATATATATATATATATATATATATATATATAAAATATGGGCTTAAACGGACAAGAATTGCACCCCTTGTACAGTACAGATGCTCAATAAAAACAGGCATATCTCTGAAGAATGTTTCTATGGATAATACTTTCCTGGAATTCCTCTTGGTTTTTAATACTCAAACTTCATAGAACACACTTATTTCTCAATAGGAAGTTTTTCAGTTGCTATGTATACAGAAAAATTTATATATACCTCAAACCAGTACTTTTTAGATACAGTAATACACAAGTTGAATTATAATCCACACAGAACCTGCAAAATGTCAGGATTACATGTGGACATTGTGAAAAATGCACTGTCACCAAGGGGATGTGTAATATGTTACTATCTGCAAAGCACAATATTAACCATGTTGTTATGACATTTTAAACATTTAATATCCTAACATGAGTGTCTATTACTTATATTTGCATCTTACTGTATTTTAATACAGTTCAGGAAATTGGTTGGGGTTTAAGATTGACATAAATGCATTTTTTTAATTTAAAGTAATGTGAAGTAGGCTTCTAGTTAACATTCTCACTTCAGGAATTCATTTCAGGGATGGATTACTAACAGTAAGAGGGAGATTTTCAGTGTGGACCCATTGCTTGCAACTATTGGGCAAAACACCGCAGTGTGCACTAAACAGAAGGAAATATATGCTACCTATAACTAATCTGACATGTTGAAATCTGGAAATTGCATGTATCTGCTGCTACTCTTATTGGAATGGATTCTTTTTTGTGACTTTCTTACTTCCTTAAATTCTGATTCAAAATATGGCATGGGTGTTTCTAAATGGAAGAACTTAGATCACATGCCTGTGCCATGCTGTAAGGGAGATTGAACAAATAGTTTTCTTGTTTCCATTTTGTGAAGGCTTGTACTCATAAGGACAGAGTTCCCTAATGCCATGAAAAGTAAGACCTCAATCTCATAACCTTGGATAAAGACACTAAAACCACAATCAATGAAAGACAAAACACATAAATTAAACTTCATCAATGTTAAAATTTTTATGCTTCAAAGGACACCATTAAGAAAATGAAAAGACAATACAAATAATGGGAGAAAAATATCTGCAAATCATATTATACTGATAAAGGATTGATATCTATAGTATATAAAAGACACAACTCAACAATAAATACCCTAGTTTGAAAATGAGCAAAGACCTACAGGGTACCTGGGTGGCTCAGTCGGTTAAGCGTCCGACTTTGGCTCAGGTCATGATCTCACAGTTTGTGAGTTCGAGCCCCACGTCGGGCTCTGTGCTGACAGCTCAGAGCCTGGAGTGTGCTTTGGATTCTGTGTCTCCCTCTCTTTCTCTACCCTTCCCCAGCTCATGCTCTGTTTCTCTCTGTCTCTCAAAAATAAACATTAAAAAAATGAGCAAAGACTGGCTAGGGGCTTATCAATTTTGTTCATTCTTCCAAAAAACCAGCTTTTAGCTTCATTGATCTGTTCTACTGGTTTTTTTAAAAAATGTTTTTGGTGGCGGGGAGAGAATGTGAGAGAAAGGAAGCCAGAAGATCCCAAGTGGGCTCTGTGCTGACAGCAGTGACCCCTATGTGGGGCTGGAACTCACAAACCATGAGATCAGGACCTAAGCCTAAGTTTTATACACTTAACTGATTGAGTCACCCAGGCGTCCCCTGTTCTACTGTTTTTTTGTGTGTGTTTGTTTGTTTCTGTATCATTTATTTCTGCTCTAATCTTTATTATTTCGCTTCTTCTGCTGGCTTTAGGCTTTATTTGCTGCCCGTTTTCTAGCTCCTTTAGCTGTAAGGTTATGTATTTAGGACCTTTCTTGCTTCTTGAGATAGGCCTGAATTGCAATGTACTTTCCTCTTAAGGCTGTCTTTTCTACATCTGAAAGGGTTTGAACTACTGTGTTTTCATTTTTTTCATTTGCTTCCATGTATTTTTTAAAATTTCTTCTTTAATTTCCTGGTTAACCCATTCATTCTTTAGTAGGATGTTCTTTAACCTCCATGTATTTAAGGGCTTTCCAAATTTTGTCTTGTGGTTCACTTCAAGTTTCATAGCATTGTGATCTGAAAATATGCATGGTATGATCTTGATCTTTTTGTATCTGTTGAGGGCTGATTTGTGACCCACTATGTGATCTACTCTGGAGAATGTTCCATGTGCACTCAAGAAGAATGTATATTCTGCTACTTCAGGATGAAATGTTCTGAATATATCTGTTAAGTCCATCCAGTACAGTGTGTCATCCAAAACCATTATTTCCTTGTTGATTTTCTGCTTAGATGATATGTCCATAGCTGTAAGTGGGGGTATTAAAGTCTCCTACTATTATGGTATTATGATCAATGAGTTTATGCTTGTGATTAACTGATTTATATATCTGGATGCTTCCAAGTTGAAAGCATAAATATTTACAATTGTTATATCTTTTTGATGGATAGAGCCCTCAATTATGATATAATGTCCTTCTTCATCTTTTGTTACAGTCTTTGTTTTAAGATCTAGTTTGTCTGATATAAGTATGGCTACTCTGGCTTTCTTTAGACCTCCATTAGCATGAAAGATGGTTCTCCATCCCCTCACTTTCAATCTGCAGGTGTTTTTAGGTCTAAACTGAGTATCTTGTAGGCAGCATATAGTGGATCTTGTTTTTTTTTTTTTAATCCCCTCTGATACCCTATGTCTTTTGATTCGAGCATTTAATCCATTTACATTATTATTAAAATATGACTTTAGTGACATTGTGTTACCTGCAGAGTTGGTGTTTCTGGAGATGTTCTCTGGCCCCTTCTACTCTTTGTTGCTTTGGGTTTTTTTCCCACCTCCACTCAACGAGTCTCCCTTAAAATTTCTTGCAGGGCTGGTTTAGTGGTCAGGAACTCCTTTAGTTTTTGTTTGCCTGGTGAAAACTTTCTCTCTCCTTCTATTCTGAATGACAAGTATTGCTAAAAAAATATTCTTGGTTGCATATTTTTCCCATTTACATTGAATATTTCCTGCCACTCCCTTCTGGTCTGCCAAGTTTCAGCAGACAGGTATGCTACTAACCTTATGTGCCTACCCATGTAGTTAAGGACCATTTGTCCCTAGCTGCTTTCAGAATTTTCTGTTTGCGTTTTGCAAGTTTCACTATGATATTGTCATGGTGTTGACCTGTTTTGTTGATTTTGAATGGAGTTCTTTGTGCCTCTTGGACTTGAATGCCTGTTTCCTTCCCAGATTAGGGAAGTTCTCAGCTGTAATTTGTTCAAATAAACCCTCTGCCCCTTTTCCCTGGACTTCTCCCTGTGAGACTCCTATGATACAAATATTATTTTGTTTCATGGAATCTTTAGTTCTCAAAGTCTTCCCCTCATGATCTAGTAATTTCCTTTCCTTCTTTTTTCAGCTTCATTTTTTCCCATAATTTTATCTTCTATTTCACCTATGACCCAGAAATTACACTACTAGGTATTTATCCAAAGGATTCAAAAATGCTGATTTGAAGGGGCACATACACCCTAATGTTTATAGTAGCACTATCAATAATAGCCAAATTATGGAAAGAGCCCAAATGTCCATCAACTGCTGAGTGGGTAAAGATGTAGTATGTGTATGTGGGCGCAGGCACGTGCATGCACATACACACACATACAATGGAATGCTACTCAGCAGTCAAAAAGAATGAATTCCAGCAATGTGGATGGAACTAGAGTATATTATGCTAAGTGAAATAGGTTAGTCAGAAAAAGATATCATATGATTTCATTCATATATGGAATTTGAGAAACACAACAGATGAACACAGGGGAAGGGAAGGAAAAGTAAGATAAAAACAGAGAGGGAGGCAAACCATGAGAGACTCTTAAAATTTTTTTTTTTTTTAACGTTTATTTATTTTTGGAACAGAGAGAGACAGAGCATGAACGGGGGAGGGGCAGAGAGAGAGGGAGACACAGAATCGGAAACAGGCTCCAGGCTCCGAGCCATCAGCCCAGAGCCTGACGCGGGGCTCGAACTCCCGGACCGCGAGATTGTGACCTGGCTGAAGTCGGACGCTTAACCGACTGCGCCACCCAGGTGCCCCCATGAGAGACTCTTAAACACAGAGAACAAACTGAGGGTTGCCTGAGGGGAGGTGGGTGGGTGGATATGCTAAATGGGTGATGGGCATTAAGGAGGGCAATTATTGGATGAGCACTGGGTGTTGTATGTGAGTGATGAATCACTGAGTTCTCCTGAAACCAATACTACATGGCATATTAACTAACCCAAATTGAAATAAATACATTTTAAAAAATGAGCAAAGAATTTGAATAGACATTTCTTCACAAAGATATACAAATAACCACATGAAGATGCTCAATATCATTAGTTATCAGGGATATGCAAATCAAAACCTCAGTGAGATACCACTTCACACTCACTAGGATGTTTACACACACAGAAATTTAAAAGAATGATAAGAAATTGAAATCTTCACATGTTGCTAGTGGGAATATAAAATGGTGCACTGACTTTGGAGAGTTTGGCAGTTTCTTGAAAAGTTAAATAATTACTATACAACTAAGCAATTTCACTCTAAGGTACATACCCCAGAGAAATGAAAATATATGGACACACAAAACCTTGCACATGGATGTTTATACATTATTTATAATACCCAAAAAACAAAACCAACTGAGACTTCTGAGGAAGATGATGGGAGGAGGATCCTAGGCTCACCTCATGCCACAGACACATATAAATAACATCCACAATAGTCTAAATAATCCATAAAACAATGAGAAGCCTGGTAGGAGAAATTCGCCACAGCTAATTGTAGAGATATACTTAATTTTACTACTTTTGTCCTTCCTATTTTTCTTACTCCTGCTTATATTCTTTCCTTTCTACTCCAAGTCCCCTTTAGCATTTCTTGTAAGTCTGGTTTTAGTGGTGATGAATTCCTTTAATGTTGTTTGTCTGGGGAACTATTCATCTCTCTTTCTATTCTGAATGATACCCTTGCTGGATAGAGTATTCTTGGTTGCAAGAGTTTTTGATTGCAAGCCGTGTTCAAAAGGGTAGCAAGGGTAGAGGTGTGGTCAGGAGCCAACCTGACTCATGGGACTGTCGCAGGACAGAGGGACACCATGGACTTGGAGAGGGAAGAGGAGTAGACCCCATTCCAGGCACCCAGCCATGGGGGACCTGCAGTCGCAAGATGAATCCCCATAACATTTGCCTTTGAAAACCAGTGGGGAGGAACTCACTGAGACCCTTAAGAAAGAGACTGAAAACATAAAAAAGAACCAATCAGAAATAAAGAATTCAGAAACTGAAATTAAAACTACACTAGATGGAATAAATAGTAGACTAGAGGAAGCAAAAGAACAGATCAGCAATCTGGAGGAAAGAGTAACAGAAAGCAATCAAGCTGAACAGGAGAAAAAATAACAATAAAAAATAAAAATAAACTAAGGGACACCATCAAGCATAATAACATTCACATTATAGGGATCATAGGAGAAGAAAGAGAATAGGAGGTAGAAAATTTATCTGAACAACAGCTGAAAACATCTCAAATTTGGGAAAGAAAACAGTAATCAAGGTCCAGGGGACACAGATAGCCCCCAACAAAATCAACCTAAGCAGGTCCACACCAGCACACATAATAATTAAAATGGCAAAAAGTAGTGGCAAAGAGAGAATTTCAAAAGCAGTAAGAGAGAGAGAGGAAAAAAAACAACAACAGTTACACACAAGGGAAACCCCATAATGCTACCAGCTGATTGTTCAGCAAAAACTATGCAGGCCAGAAAGGAGTAGCATGTTGTATTCAAAGTGTTGAAAGAAACAAACTCTTGCAACCAAGAATACTCTATCCAGCAAGGGTATCATTCAGAATAGAAAGAGAGATGAATAGTTCCCCAGACAAACAACATTAAAGGAATTCATCACCACTAAAACCAGACTTACAAGAAATGCTAAAGGGGACTCTGAATAGAAAGGAAAGAATATAAGCAGGAGTAAGAAAACTAGGAAGGACAAAAGTAGTAAAATTAATTATATCTATAAAAATGAGTCAAGGAATTCACAAAATAAAAAGCTTTAAAGTATGACACCATATACCTAATATGTGAGGAGGAGTAAAACTTAGTGCTTTCAAAATGGGTTCAAGCTTATGCAACCACCAAGATAATACAGATTGCTATATGCCTTATGCATATTATAAATAAACCTAATGGTAACCACAAAACAAAAACTAGTAAAATATATGAAAAAAATAAAGAGAAAAATATCCAAGTAAAATCACTAAATAAAGCCAGCAAAATGTGAGAGAAGAATGCAAGAGAAGAAAGGAACAAGGAACTAAAAATACAACCATAAAACAAGTAACAAAATGACAATAAATATATACGTATCAATAATTACTCTGAATAATAAACTAAACACTCCAATCAAAAGACATGCAATGACAGAATAAAAAATAAAAATCAAGATCCATCTCTATGCTGTTGAGAGGAGACTCATTTCAGACCTACAGACACATGAAGATTTAAACTAAAAAGATGGAGAAGCATTTATTATACAAATGGAAGTGAAAATACCTGGGTGACAATACTTACATTGGACAAAATACCTTTAAAACAAAGAATGTAACAAGAGACAAAAAAGGACACTATATAATCATAAAGAAAAAAACCTAACAAGAAGATATAACATTGTAAATATTTATGCACCCAACTTGAGAGCAACCAAGTATATAAAGCAGCTATTAACAAACATAAAGGAAATAACTGATAGTAATATAATAATAGTAGGAAACTTGTACACTCCACTTACAACATAGGACATATCATCCAGACAGAAAATCAACAAGGAAACAGTGGCTTTGAATGATATATTAAACCAGATGGATCGACAGCTATCAGAATGTTCCATGCTAAAACAGCAAAATACACATTCTTTTCAAGTGTACATAGCACATTCTCCAGAACAGATCACATATTAGGGCACAAAGTAATCTCAACAAATTCAAAAAGCTTGAAGTCATACCATGCAATTTTTCTGACTACAACACTATGAAATTAGAAATCAACTACAAGAAAAAAATCTGAAAAGAACTCAAATACATGGAGGTTAAATGACATGCTACTAAATGATAAATGGTCAACCAAGAATTAAATAAAAAAATACACGGAGACAAAAATAAAAACACAATGATCCAAAACCTTTGGGATGCACCAAAAGGGGTTCTAAGGGGGAAGTATATAGCAATACAGGCCTACCTCAAGAAACAGGAAAAATTCAAATAAACAACCTAACCTTACACCTAAAGGAGACAGGAAAAGAAAAACAGAAAACCACAAACCAGTAAGAGGGAAGAAATAATACAGATTAGAAAATAAATAAACAAAATAGAAGTCAAAACAAACAAAAAATCAATGAAACTAGAAGCCGGTTCTTTGAATAGATCAACAAAATTGATAAGCTCATCAAAAGAAAAACTCATCAAAAGAAAAAAAGAAAAAAAAAGAGAGGACTCAAATAGAAATAAAAAATGAAAGAGAAGAAATACAAAGGATTATAGGGAGTGCCCGGGTGGCTCAGTTGGTTAAGCTTCCGACTTCAGCTCAGGTCAGGATCTCGTCTGTGAGTCTGAGCCCACGTCAGGCTCTGTGCTGGCAGCTCAGAGCCTGGGGCCTGCTTCAGATTCTGTGTTCCATTCTCTCTCTACCCCTTCCCCACTCACACTCTGTCTCTCTGTCTCTCTCTCAAAAATCAAACATTAAAAAAAAAAAAGAATTATAAGGGAATATTATGGAAAATTATATGCCAACAAATTAGACAACCCAGAAGAAATGGACAAATTCCTAGAGACATATAACCTATAAAAGCTGAATCAGGAAAGAACAGAAATTTTGAACAAACCGATTATCAATGATGAAACTGAAACAGTAATTTAGAAACTCCCAAAAAACAATTCTATCCCACTTCACAGGTGAATTCTATCAAACATTTAAACAAGAGTTAATATCTATTCTAAAATTATTCAAAACAGAGAAGGAAGGAAAGTTTTCAAATTCATTTTATGAGGCCAGCATTACCTTGATAACAAAACCAAGGTAAAGACACTACTAAAAAAGAGAACTAAAGGCCAAAATTGCTAATGAACATAGATGTAAAAATAATCAATAAAATATTACCAACTGAATCTAATAATGCATTAAAAAAATCATTCACCATGATCAAGTGGGATTTATTCCTGGAATGCAAAAGTGGCTCAACATTCACAAATCAATCAAGGTGATACATCACCTGTCAATAAGAGAAAGGATAAAAACCATATGACCATTGGAGATGGTCGGAAGATGGCGGCATAGGAGGACGCTGGGCTCACCGCGCGTCCTGCTGATCACTTAGATTCCACCTACACCTGCCTAAATAACCCTGAAAACTGCCAGAGGATTAGCAGAACGTTGTCTCCGGAGCCAAGCGCAGATGAGAGGCCCACGGAAGAGGGTAGGAAGGGGGGCGAGGCGGTGCGCCCTCCACAGACTGGCGGGAAGGAGTCGGGGCGGAGGGGCAGCTCGCCGGCCAAGCAGAGCCCCCGAGTCTGGCTGGCAAAAGCGGAGGGACCTGACGGACGGTGTTCCGACAGCAAGCGCAACGTAGCGTCTGGGAGGTCATAAGTTAACAGCTCTGCTCAGAAAGCGGGAAGACTGGGGGACAAAGGCAGGGAGAGTTGCTGAGCCCCGGGATGACAGAGCTCAGTTTGGCGGGGAACAAAGGCGCTGGCCAGCGCCATCTCCCTCGCCCATCCGCCAGCCAAAATCCCAAAGGGAACCAGTTCCTGCCAGGGAACTTGCTTGCTCCGCTCAAACACCCAACGCTGTGCTTCTGGGGAGCCACCCATCCGGCAGCGGGTCGGACTCCCTCCCGCTGCCACAGGGCCCCTCCTGAAGTGGATCACCTAAGGAGAAGCCAGCTAAGCCTGCCCCTCCTGCCCCCCGTGCACCTTGCCTACACACCCCAGCTAATACGCCAGATCCCCAGCACCACAAGCCTGGCAGTGTGCACGTAGCCCAGATGGGCCACACCACCCCACAGTGAATCCCGCCCCTAGGAGAGGGGAAGAGAAGGCACACACCAGTCTGACTGTGGCCCCAGCGGTGGGCTGGGGGCAGACATCAGGTCTGACTGTGGCCCCGCCCACCAACTCCAGTTATACACCACAGCACAGGGGAAGTGCCCTGCAGGTCCTCACCACTCCAGGGACTATCCAAAATGACCAAACGGAAGAATTCCCCTCAAAAGAATCTCCAGGAAATAACAACAGTTAATGAACTGATCAAAAAGGATTTAAATAATATAACAGAAAGTGAATTTAGAATAATAGTCATAAAATTAATCGCTGGGCTTGAAAACAGTACAGAGGACAGCAGAGAATCTCTTGCTACAGAGATCAAGCGATTAAGGAACAGTCAGGAAGAGCTGAAAAACGCTTTAAACGACATGCAAAATAAAATGGAAATGACCACGGCTCAGATTGAAGAGGCAGAGGAGAGAATAGCTGAACTAGAAGATAAAATTATGGAAAAAGAGAAAGCTGAGAAAAAGATAAAAAATCCAGGAGTATGAGGGGAAAATTAGAGAACTAAGTGATACACTAAAAAGAAATAATATACGCATAATTGGTATCCCAGAGGAGGAAGAGAGAGGGAAAGGTGCTGAAGGGGTACTTGAAGAAATAATAGCTGAGAACTTCCCTGAACTGGGGAAGGAAAAAGGCATTGAAATCCAAGAGGCACAGAGAATTCCCTTCAGACGTAACTTGAATCAATCTTCTGCACGACATATCATAGTGAAACTGGCAAAATACAAGGATAAAGAGAAAATTCTGAAAGTAGCAAGGGATAAACGTGCCCTAACATATAAAGAGAGACCTATAAGACTCGTGACTGATCTCTCTTTTGAAACTTGGCAGGCCAGAAAGGCGTGGCAGGAAATCTTCAATGTGATGAACAGAAAAAATATGCAGCCGAGAATCCTTTATCCAGCAAGTCTGTCATTTAGAATAGAAGGAGAGATAAAGGTCTTCCCAAACAAACACTGAAGGAATTCGTCACCACAAAACCAGCCCTACAAGAGATCCTAAGGGGGATCCTGTGAGACAAAGTACCAGAGACATTGCTACAAGCATAAAACATACAGACATCACAATGACTCTAAACCCGTATCTTTCTATAATAACACTGAATGTAAATGGACTAAATGCGCCAACCAAAAGACATAGGGTATCAGAATGGATAAAAAAA
>NW_024412415.1:40841468-40868820 GCF_014898765.1 Herpailurus yagouaroundi | reverse complement strand
AAACAACCAACAAAACTAAAAGGCAACCAACGGAATGGGAAAAGATATTTGCAAATGACATATCAGACAAAGATTTATAGATTTAGTAGTATAGATTTAGTATCCAAAATCTATAAAGAGCTCACCAAACTCCACGCCCAAAAAACAACCCAGTGAAGAAATGGGCAGAAAACATGAAAGACACTTCTCTAAAGAAGACATCCGGATGGCCAACAGGCACATGAAAAGATGCTCAACGTCGCTCCTCATCAGGGAAATACAAATCAAAACCACACTCAGATATCACCTCATGCCAGTCAGAGTGGCCAAAATGAACAAATCAGGAGACTATAGATGCTGGAGAGGATGTGGAGAAACGGGAACCCTCTTGCACTGTTGGTGGGAATGCAAATTGGTGCGGCCGCTCTGCAAAGCAGTGTGGAGGTTCCTCAGAAAATTAAAAATAGACCTACCCTATGACCCAGCAATTGCACTGCTAGGAATTTACCCAAGGGATACAGGAGTACTGATGCATAGGGGCACTTGTACCCCAATGTTCATAGCAGCACTCTCAACAATAGCCAAATTATGGAAAGAGCCTAAATGTCCATCAACTGATGAATGGATAAAGACATTGTGGTTTATATACACAATGGAGTACTATAGGGCAATGAGAAAGAACGAAATATGGCCCTTTGTAGTAACGTGGATGGAACTGGAGAGTGTGATGTTAAGTGAAATAAGCCATACAGAGAAAGACAGATACCATATGGTTTCACTCTTATGTGGATCCTGAGAAACTTAACAGAAACCCATGGGGGAGGGGAAGGAAAAAAAAAAAAAAGAGGTTAGAGTGGGAGAGAGCCAAAGCATAAGAGACTCTTAAAAACTGAGAACAAACTGAGGGTTGATGGGGGGTGGGAGGGAGGGGAGGGTGGGTGATGGGTATTGAGGAGGGCACCTTTTGGGATGAGCACTGGGTGTTGTATGGAAACCAATTTGACAATAAATTTCATATATTAAAAAAAAAAACACCATATGACCATTTCAACATATGCCGAAAAAGCATTAGATACAATATCCATTCATTACAAAAACCCACACATAGGTTTTAAAGGAACATACCTCAACATAATAACGGCCATTTATGAAAAACCCATAGCTAACATCATACTCAATGGTGAAAAACTAAGAGCTGTTCCCCTAAGGTAAGGAACAAGACAAGGATGTCCACTCTCACCACTTTTATTCAACATAGTACTGGAAATCATGGCCAAAATACGACAAGGAAAAGAAATAAAAGACAACCAAATTCGTAATAAGTAGAACTTTCTGTCATATATGATATGACACTCTATACAGAAACCCCTAAAATTTCCAACAAAAAGCTCCTAGAACTGATAAATGAATTCAGGAAGGTCACAGGATATAAAATCAACAGAAATCAGTTGCATTTCTATACACTAATAATGAAGTAGCAGAAAGAAAACCTAAGAAAAGATTCCCATTTACAATTGTACCAAAAATAATAAAATACCTGGGAATAACCTTAACCAAGGAGGTGAAAGACCTGTACTCTTAAAACTTATATATATAACACTGATAAAAGAAATTGAAGATGACACAGAGAAATATTCCATGCTTATGTATTGGGGGAACAATATTGTTCAGATGTCCATACTACCCAAAGCAATCTATAGATTTAATGCAATCCCTATCTAAACACCAACAGCATTTACCACAGAACTAGAACAAATAATCCTAAAATGTAATGGAACCACAAAAGACCCAAACAGTCACAACAATCTTGAAATAGAACAAAACTGGAGGTATCACAATCTCATATTTCAAAATATACTACTGTAAAAACCAAAACAGTATGGTACTAGCATAAAATTAGACATACAGATCAATGTAACAGAAGAGAGAGCACAGAAATCAGCCCACATCTATATGGTCAGTGAATCTTTGACAAAGTAGACAAGAATATACAATGGGAAAAAGAGTCTTTTCAACAAATGGTGCTGGAAAAAAAAGCATGCTAAACATGCTAAAAAGTGAAACTGTACCACTTATGTTATAGATCCCAAATAAACTCTATAACTATATAGGGTTTACATTTATATTATATACATATTTATATAACTATAAAGTAAACCCCAAAGACCTAAATGTGAGATTTAAAACCATAAAAATCCTGGAAGAGAACACAGACAGTAATTTCTCTGCCATTAGCTGCATTAACATTTTTCTAGATATGTCTCCTGAGGCATGGGAAACAAAAGCAAAAATAAAGTCTTGGGACTGTCATATCAAAATAAAAAGCTTCTCTGCACAGCAAAGGAAATAATCAACAAAACTAAAAGGAAATCAACTGAATGGGAGAAGGTATTTGTAAATAACATATCTGATACGGGTTTAGTATCCAAAATATATAAAGAAGTTACACAACCCAACAGCCCAAAAACAAAGAATCCAAATTAAAAATGGGCAGAAGACATGAACAGACATTTCTCCAAAGACGACATATAGATGGCCAACAGACAGATGAAAAAATGCTCAACATCACCCATCATCATGGAAATGCAAATCAAATACACAATGACATATCACCTCACACCTGTCTGAACACTAGAAACAAGTGTTGGGGAAGACGTGGAGAAAAAAGAACCTTGGTACACTGTTGGTAGGAATGAAAACTGGCATAGCCATTGTGGAAAAGAATATGGCAGTTCCTCAAAAAGTTAAAATAGAATTACAATATGACCTAGTAATTCCACTACTGGGTATTTACCCAAAGAATACAAAAACACTAATTTGAAAAAAACATATGAACACGGGCGTTTACTGCAGCATTATTTATAATAGCAAAATTACGTTAAGAACCAAAGTACCCACTGACTGATGAAAGGATAAAGAAGATGTGGTATATATGTACAATAGAATATTACTTAGCAATAAAAAAGAATGAAATCTTGCCATTTACAACAACATGGATAGTCCTAGAGGGTATTATGCTAAATAAAATAGGTCACTCAGTGAAATATGATTTCATTCATATGTGGAATTTAAGAAATAAAATAAATGAACAAAGGAAAAAAGAGACAAACAATAATACAGACCCTTAAGTATAGTGAAGAAATTGATGGTTCTTAGAGGAGAGGTTGGGTTAAATAAGTGAGGGGGATTAAAAGTACACTTATCATGAAAAGCGCTGATGAGTAATGTCCAGAATTGTTTAAGCAGTATATTGTACACCTGAAACTAATAATTAACTGCTGTTAATTAAAATGTAATTAATTTTTAGAAAGAAAAATAAATTGACATACAGACAAAAACCAAAAACAACTCACATGTTAATCAACAAAATTAATGTACATCCATACAGTCTAATATTATTCAGCAATCAAAAGTAAGAATACTGATACATACTATAATATGGAAGAACCTTGACAATTTATGCTGTGTGACAAAAACCAGTCACAAAAGTTTACGTATTTTATGTTTCCATTTATATGAAATTTCTAAAATAGACACATCTATAGAGACAGAAAGTAGATTAGTGGTTTCTTAGGATGGAGAGGTTAGGGAGAAATATGAAATGACTGCTAATGGGTACAGGGTTTCTTTTTTAGAATGATGTTAAAGGTCTAAAATTGACTGGAATGATGGTTTCACACTCTGAATGTAACAAAAAATGGTAAGCTGTATGTCTTACACAGGTGAACTATATAGTATGTGAATTATGTTTAAAAGTGATATATACATAAGCAATCTTACATATAAGAAATATAACTATGGAAGACCATATTTAACCATACAACTCATGGTTTTAATAACCACTGATGGTTGTTATCTAGATTTATTTAATTAGAGGATTTACAGAGTAGAGACTTTCTATCTTTATTATCCCTTATGAATTAAATAACATTACTTTGTTATGTTGAGATACTATTCATATATAAAAAAGGCATGATAAATACTTGATTTCTTCCCTTTACTAATTTTCAGAATAAAATATTATGAAATATTTCAAATATACACAAAAGCATAGCAAATAATATGGGCCCACAGCCCACATTTAATGTTATTTTTTTCAAAATTGCTTTATTAAAAAAAAAAAATAAAACAAAACAGATGGGGCGCCTGGGTGGCGCAGTCGGTTAAGCGTCCGACTTCAGCCAGGTCACGATCTCGCGGTCCGTGAGTTCGAGCCCCGCGTCAGGTTCTGGGCTGATGGCTCGGAGCCTGGATCCTGTTTCCGATTCTGTGTCTCCCTCTCTCTCTGCCCCTCCCCCGTTCATGCTCTGTCTCTCTCTGTCCCAAAAATAAATAAACGTTGAAAAAAAAAAAAGACAAAACAGATAGTGTTAACATCCCCTCCTAACATTGTCAAAGGTAAGGACTAAACTGGTCATTGGTGTTTTTATACTTTTATCTCTCTCTCTCCCTTCCACCCTCAAGAATTATAACATTTCTTTCAGTTTTTAAAAATGTTATTTAGACTTTTGCAATTTGCCTTTTTTGGTTAACAATGTATACTTGTTTTTTAAAAGTAAATGTTTTAAGTGTACGTATAAAAAATGACTTTTCACAAAGTAAACGCTCTTTGTCTCCATTCATTTTAACTGCCAAAAGTGAAGTCTGATGAATTAAAAGATTTTATCTTCTTTACCATCATATTCTCAGGAATCAAAGTGTTTAGCACACAGTGGAAAGTTCATTTAAGTTTCTTAATTAAATGAATCAACACACATTCTTATATAGATTTCTCTATACTAAGGAATAGGTATTTCTTAATAGTATAAACCTAGAAATAGAATTTTGGGGGTCAAATAGAGCATGCACAGCTTCAATTTTGCCAGATTTTGCCAAATGGCTGTACAAAGCAGTGTCTCAATTTACACCCCCACTAGCAATGTATGAGGGAATTCTTTTCATCATATGCTTTCCAATGCATACGAATTTTCAGTTTTTTCCAGAAAAATGGGAATGAAATAATATCTTGTATAAATTTACAGAGATATGATTATTAATGAGGCTGAACATCTTTGCAAATATTTAATGGCCATTTGGATTTCCCTCTTTTATGACTTCAATTTTCTAATGGACTAATTTTTTCTTACTGATTTGTAGAATAATTTAAATATATTTTTCTAGTCCAACTGCCAGTTATGTGTTGCAAATATCCTCTTTTCATTCATGGCATATAACTTCCGGATGTATTGTTTCTTGAAGAATTTTAATTTGTACTTTAATATGGTCATACTACCTTAATTATATATGTTGGGGGATCTTAAATTATTTTTCAAAGCAATGTCATAAAGATACAGTCTATTCTCCTAAAGTTATGCTTTTTCACATATAGGTCTTTAGCTTATACTGGAATTAATTTTTATGTATGGTGTAAGAGTTTATTAATTCTATAACTCACTCACTTACTCCTATATCCATTCATTGCTTGTTCATATGTCCCAGTTCCATTCACTGAAGGGTTCACTCTTTCTCCATTATTCAATATGCAACTTAAGTCATATATACCAACATCCACTCCCTATGCATATGTATATGTCTACATGTATGTGCTTTATAATATATATATGTAAAGTTTATGGGCTAAAATTTTCCACATATATACTATTTGTACCAACATCAAACATTTCATTACTACAGCTTTAAAAATAAGTCTCATTCATTTTTAATCTTTAAAACAATTATTTTTTGAGACAGACAGCACAAGTTGGGGGAAGGGCAGAGAGAGCGAGAAGGAGACACAGAATCTGAAGCAGGCTCCAGGCTCCAAGCTGTCAGCACAGAGCTCGATGTGGGGTTCAAACTCATGAACCATGAGATCGTGACCTGAGCTGAAGCTGCTCGCTTAACCGAGTCACCGAGGCTCCCCAATTTTGTTTTGTTCTTTTAAGTGACTATCTTTGTTTTATTCTTCTTTTTCAGATCTATTGAGATATAATTGACATATATCAGTGTGGAAGTTTAAGGTTCACAATATGATGATTTGGTACACATATATATTACAAAAGATTATTACAATGAGGTTAGTTCACAACTCCACCACCTCATTTTTCACGCATGTGTGGCAAGGACCTTTAAGATCTAATCTCACAGTAACTTTTAAGTATATCATACAGTACCATTAAGTATAGTCACCATACCACACATCAGATCCCAGAACTCATTCGTCTAGCTAGAAGTTTATACCCTTTAACCAACATTTACTCTACCCATTCCACCCCCAGGCCCTGACAGCCCCCATTCTATTCTCTGGTCCTCTAAGTTTGATTTTTTTAGATACTACTTGTGAGACCACATGGTATTGGTCTTTCTCTAACTTATTTCACACTTGCATAATACTCTCAAAATTCATCCATGTTGTCACAAACAGCAGGATTTCTCCTTTTTATGGCTAAATAATATTCCATTGTATACAGACCACATTTTCTTTTTTTTTTTTTAATTTTTTTTTTCAACGTTTATTTATTTTTGGGACAGAGAGAGACAGAGCATGAACGGGGGAGGGGCAGAGAGAGAGGGAGACACAGAATCGGAAACAGGATCCAGGCTCTGAGCCATCTGCCCAGAGCCCGACGCGGGGCTCGAACTCATGGACCGCGAGATCGTGACCTGGCTGAAGTCGGACGCTTAACCGACTGCGCCACCCAGGCGCCCCCAGACCACATTTTCTTTATCCATTCTTCTGTTGATGAGGTAATTCCATGTGTGGACTATTGTGACCAATGCTGCAATGAACATGGGAATGCAGCTATTTCTTCAAGATAGTGATTTCATTTCTTTCAACTATATTCCAGAGGTAGGATTACTAGACCATATGGTAGTTTAATTTAAAATTTTTGAGGAACCTCCATACTGTTTTCCACAATGGCAATACCAATTTACATTACCAACAACAGTACACAAAGGTTCTCTACTCTTCACACCCTTGCCAATAACTGTTAATTGTCTTTTTGGCAATAGCCATTCTAACAGGTATAAGGTGATATCTCACTGTGGGTTTGATTTGCATTTTCCTAAAGATCAGTGATGCTAGCACCTGTATATAAACCTGCTGGCCACCTGTATGTATTCTTTGAAAAAATGTCCATTCATGCCCTTTGCCCATTTTAAAATCAGATGATAAGAATGATGATTAGTTATTGAGTTGTAGGAGTTCCTTATATATTTTGGTTATTAATTCCTTATCAGATAATATGGTTCATAAATATTTTCTACCATTCCATAGATTGCCTTTTCATTTTGCTGGTTGTATATTTTGCTGTTCAGAAGCTCTTAAGTTTAATATAGTCCCAGTTGTGGCACCAGGGTGGCTCAGTCAGTTAAGTGTCTGACTTCAGCTCAGGCCATGGTCTCATGGTTCATGGGTTCAAGCCCTGCATTGGGCTCTCTGCTGACAGCTCAGAGCCCGGACTCTGCTTTGGATTCTGTGTCTCCCTCTCTCTGCCCCTCTCCCAGTCATGCTCGCTCTCTCAAAAAAAATAAACGTTAAAAAAAATGTATATGTGTGTGTGTGTGTGTGTGTGTATACACACACACACATATACGTATGTGTGTGTATATATATATACACACATATATATACACATACATATACACATATATACATACATATACATATATTTATATATGTATATATATGTGTGTGTGTATATGTGTGCACATATACACACACACATACACACACACACATATATATATATAACCCCAGTTGTTTGTTTTTGCTTCTGTTGTTTGTACTTTGGTGTCATACCCAAACAATCATGGCCAAGACAAATGTGAAGGAACTTTTTCCCTATATATTTTTTAGGAGCTTTATGATTCAGGGTCTTAGATTTAATTTTTTTTAATGTTTATTTATTTTCAAGAGAGAAAGAGAAAGAGGGAGAGGGAGAGGGAGAGGGAGAGGGAGAGACAGAAAGCCTGAGCAGCGGAAGGGCAGAGAGACAGAGGGAGACACAGAATTTGAAGCAGGCTCCAGGCTCTGAGCTGTCAGCACAGAGCCCGACACAGGGGTCTCATGAATCATGAAAGTCACACAGGTGCCCCTCAGGGTCTTATATATAACTATGTAATCCATTTAATTTTTTTCCAGTTTTATTAAGATATGATTGATATACAAAACTGTGTAAGTTTAAGATGTACAAAATGATGATTTGACTTTGAGTTAATTTGGGGGTATAGGAAAAAGTCCAATTTCATTTTTTTGCACATGATTATACAGTTTGCCCTATACCATGTATCGAAGAGACCATCCCATCTCTATTGTCTATACTTGGCTCCCGTGTCAAATATTAGTTGACTGTATATGTGTGAGTTTATTTCTTGGCTCTTAATTCTGTTCCACTGGTCTATGTGTCTTTTCTTATGCCAGTATCAAACTGTTTTGATTGTCAGAGCTTTAAAAAACTTTTTAATGTTTTTATTTATTTTTTAGACAAAGAGAGACAGAGCATAAGCAGGGGAGGGGCAGACAGAGAGGGAGACACAGAATCCGAAGTAGGCTCCAGGCTCTGAGCTGTCAGCACAGCTGAAGTCAGATGCTCATCCGACTGAGCCACCCAGGTGCCCCAGATTGTCATGGCTTTATAATATAATCTGAAATCAGGAAATGTGACACTTTCAGCTTTGTTCTTTCTCAGGATCATTTTGGCTATTGGAGGTCTTTTGTAGTGTTGTTGGATTGTTTTTTCTATTTCGGTGGAAAATGTTATTTGAATTTTGATAGGGTTTGTGTTGAATTTATAGCTTTTGTATGGACACTTTAATAATCTTCTAAACCATGAACATGGCATTTTCCCATTTATGTGTGTCTTTCATTTCTTTCACCAGTATCATATAATTTTCAATGTACAGAGTTTTTACTTCCTCAAATTTACTCCTAATTATTTTATGGGTTTTGCTACTATTGTAAATGGAATTGTTTTCTTTATTCCTTCTTCAGATACTTCCTTGTTAGTATTTAGAAACACTACTAATTTGTGTATGCTGACTTTGTTTACTGTAACTTCATTTTCATTTATTAGTTGTAACAGTTTTTTGTGGAGTCTTTGGAATTTTCTAAGATCTTACCATCTTCCAACAGAGACAATTTTACTTCTTCCTTTCTGATTTGGATACCTTTTACATCTCTTTCTTGCCTAACTGCTCTGTCTAGGACTTCCAATACTATGTTGAGTAGGAGTGGTGATGTTGTCATCCTTGCCTTGTTCTTGATCTTAGAGGGAAAGCTTTCAACCTTTCATTGTTGAGCATGATGTTAGCTGTGGGCTTGTCATCTATGGCTTTTATTATGTGGACGTATATTTCTTCTATTCCCAATTTGCTGGGAGCTTTTAATGATGAAAGCATCTTGATTTTGTTGAAATCTTTTTATCTTTCAGTCTATTAATGTGGTATATCACCTTTACTGATTTGTGTATGTTGCACAATCACTGCATCTCAGGAATAAATCTCACTTGATCATGATGTATGATCCTTTTAACGTGCTTTTAAATTTGGTTTCCTGCTGTTTTGATGAGGATTTTGTATCTATGTTCATCAGGGATACTGGCCTATAGTTTCTTATATTGTAGTGTCCTTATCTAGTGTTGATATCAGGGTAATTCTGGCATCATAAAATGAGAATGGCAGTGTTCTCTCTCTATCAGTTTTTTGGAATAGTCTAGAATAGAGAAGGATTAGGATTAATACTTTTTTAAATGTTTGGTACAACTGACTGGTGGATCCATCTGGTCCTGGGCTTTTCTTTGTTGGGAGGTTTTTGATTACTGATTCACTATCCTCACTTGTTTTCTTTCTGTTCATACTTTCTACTTCTTCATGATTGTCTTGGTAGGTATTTCTAAGAATTAATCCATTTCTTCTAGGTTGTCCAATCTGATGATGTATAACTATTCATGGTAGTCTCTTACGCTCTTTTGTATTTTGATGTTATCATATCAGTTGTAACATCTCTTTTATTTCCGATTTTATTTGAATTTCTTTTCTTACTTAGTTTACCTAAAACTTCTGTCAATTTTGTTTATCTTTTCAAACAACTAGCTCTTTCTTTCATTGATCTTTTCTATTATTTCTATTTCACATATTTCTGGCCTGATCTTTGTCATTTCCTTTCTTCTAACTTTGGGGTTTGTTTTTTTCTATATACTTGAGGTATAAAATTAGGTTGTTTATTTGAGATCTTTTTTAATGTAGGCATTTATCTTCATGAACGTCCTCTTATTGCTGCTTTTGTGGCATCCTATAAGTCTTGATAGGTTGTGCTTCCATTTTTCTTTGTTTCAAGATATTCTTAAATTTCCCTTTCAATTTCTTGTTTGATCCACTGGTTGTTTAGGAGGATAATGTTTCATTTCCACATATTTGTGTATTTTCCACTTTTCTTTATGTTATTGATTTCTAGTTTCATACCACTGCAGGTAGAAAAAATAGTCTGTATGATTTCAATTTTCTTAAATTTGCTGAGACTTGTTTTGTTACCTGACATATGACCTATCCTGGAGAATGCTGTGTGTGTGTTTGAGAAGAATATCTATTCAACTGCTATTGGATGAAATGTTTAGCATGGGTCTACTAGTCCATTTGGTCTAAAGTATAATTTAAGCCCAATGTTTCCTTACTGATCTTCTCTCTGGATGATCTACCCATTGTTGAAAGTGGGGCATTGAAGTCCCTTACTATTATTATATTGTCTATATCTCCCTTCATATTTGTTGGTATTTGCTTTATATATGCAGAGGTTCTGATATTAGATGCATACATATTAACAACTGTTATAGCCTCTTGATTCTTTGACCCTTTTATCTCCCATTATAGACTGACCTTCTTTGTATCGTACAATTTTTTTTTAATTTATCTTTTTTTTTTTTAATTTTTTTTAACGTTTATTTATTTTTGAGACAGAGAGAGACAGAGCATGAACGGGGGAGGGGCAGAGAGAGAGGGAGACACAGAACCGGAAGCAGGCTCCAGGCCCCGAGCTGTCAGCCCAGAGCCCGACGCGGGGCTCGAACTCACGGACCGCGAGATCGTGACCTGAGCTGAAGTCGGCCGCTTAACCAACTGAGCCACCCAGGCGCCCGAGTATCTTAAAATTTTTGACCTAGCATCTATTTTGTCTTAAAGAGGTATAGCCACCCCTACTCTCTTTTGATTTCCATTTGCATGGAATGTATTTTTCCATTTTTTCACATTCATTCCATTGTCATCAAAGCTGAAGCAAGTCTCTTGCAGGCACCATTTACTAAGGTCTTGTTTTTTATTCATTCATCCACTCTATGCCTTTTGATTGAAGAATTTTATTTGTTTTCATTTAAAGTAATTATTGATAATAAGGATTTACTAATGCCATATATTGTTTTCTGGCATTTTGTATTTCCCTTGTTTTTCCTCTCTTGACTCCTTCATTAAAAATTGATTATTTTTCATGGTGATATGCTTCATCTTTTGTATATGTACTATTTTATTGGCTTTTGTTTTGTGGTTACCAAGATAAGTCTCTTGTGCTGATAAAAATTTACTTTGATAACATACAAAAACTCTACTCTTTTACCTCCACCACCCACATTTTATGTTTTGATGTCACAATTCACATCTTTTTATAATGTGTCAATTAAAAAATTATTCTAGCTTATAGTTATTTTTGATACTTTTGTCCTTTTAGCCTTTATACTAGAATTATGTGATTAATATGCCACCATATTACTTTATTAAGGTATTCTGAATTTGATTAATATATAATTAACCAGTTTCATATTTTCGTGTTACTAAATGAGCATCGTTTCATTTCAGCATGAAGAACTTCTTTCAGGATTTCTTAAAAGGCAGGGCTAATGGTGATTAATTCTTTCTGCTTTTGTTTACCTGGGAAAGCCTTTATCTCTTCTTCATTTCTGATGGATAGATTTGTTGAGTAAACTATTTTTATATTTTATGGCAGTTTCTTCCTTCAGCACCTTGAAAATACCAGGCCACTCTCAACTGACATGCAAGGTTTCTGTTGAGAAATGCACTGATAGCCTTATGGGGGTTTCCCTTTTTTGTGAGGAAATATCTTCTCTTGCTGCTTAAAAATTTTTTTTTAATCTTTGATGCTGTAGTTTTATTACAATGTGTCTTGGAGGTCATTTTAGGGGGCAACTAGGAGTTTCACAAATTTGAATATGCAAATTTCTTCCTATATTTGTTTAGGTTTCAGCCATTATTTCTTTAAATAAGCTTTTTCAAGAACCCCTTCCTCTCTCTCTCCTCCTTCTTGGAATCAAGTTTCTCTTAACGGTATCATACACTTTGCACAGGCTTTCTGCACTCTTTCTCATCCTTTATTCTTTGTTTCTTTAATGGACTAATTTAAATGAGTTGTGTTTTACTTTACAGATTCTTTCTTCTGCTTGATACAGTGTGTGGTTGATACTCCCTATCAAGCTTTTCATTTCATTCATTGCATTCTTCAGCTACAGAATTTGTTTTGTTGTTTTTTATGATTTCTGTCTCTTTTCTACACTTCCCATTTTGTTTGTGTATGGTATTCCTGGTTTCATTGAATGTCTCTATTTTGTTGGAGCTTATAGAGCTCTTTAAAACACTATTTTGAATTTTAATCACACAAATATCAGATTTCTATTTTTTTGGAGTCAGTTCTCTGGAAAATTCTGTTCCTTTGACGGTGTCATGCTTCCTTGATGTCTTCCATTGCTTTATTCTTATTTATTTATTTATTTACTTATTTATTTTTATTTTAATTCCTGTTAGTTACTTGTTTCTAGGTATGTCTCTTGAGATAAGGGAAACCAAAGCAAAAATAAACTATTGGGACTACATCAAAATAAAAAGCTTCTGCATGATGAAGGAAACAAACAAAACTAAAAGGCAAACTACCTGACTGGGAGAAGATATTTGCAAATGACATATTCCATAAATGGTTGGCATCCAAAATATACAAAGAACTGATACAACTTAACAACCAAAAAACAATCCAATTAAAAAATGGGCAGAAGACACCAATAGACATTTCTCCAAAGAAGACATCCAGATGGCCAACAGACACATGAAAAGATGCTCATCATCACTCATCATCAGGGAAATGCAAATCAAAACTACAATGAGATATCACCTCACACCTCTCAGAATGGCTAAAATGAACAACACAAGAAACAGGTGTTGGTGGGAATGTATAAAAAAACTCATACACTGTTGGTGGGAATGCAGTCACTGTGAAAAACAGTATGGACATTCCTCAAAAAGTTAGGCTACCCTACAATCCAGCAATTGCACTACTAGGTATTTTCCCAAAGATTACAAGAACACTAATTCAAAGGGATACATACACCCCTATGTTTATAGTAGAATTATTAACAATAGCCAAGATATGGAAGCTGCCCAAGTGCCCATCAACTGATGAAGAGATAAAGAAGATGTGGTATTTATATATAATGAAATATTATTAAACCATAAAAAGAAGGAAATCTTGCCATTCACAATGACATGGATATAGCTACAGAGTATAATGCTAAGCAAAATAAATCAGTCAGAGAAGGACAAATACTACATGATTTCACTCATATGTGGAATTTAAGAAACAAAAGAAATGAGCAAGCAAAGGAGAGTGAAGGAGGAAGGAGGGGGAAGAGAGGGAGAGAGAGGAAGAGAGAGGGGTAGAGAGGGAGGGGGAAGGGGTGGAAGGGAGAGAGAGGAAAGAGAGACCGACCAAGCAACAGACTCTCAGTGATATAGAACTCATGGTTACCAGAGGGGTGGGGGTGGGGGGTTGGGTTAAATAGGTGATGCAGATTAAAGAGTGCTGTCTTCACGTTTTAAAAAGTCATCACCTCCTTCAGTCTTTACTGACTGGCTTTGGGACAAAAATACATTCAGTCATCCCTGTTACGGACTCTAAGTCTCTCTCCGACCTTTTCTATGGATACACTTGCTCCTGATTTCTTTTCCTTAAATTTTTAAGATTATATGCCTTCTCTTGATCCTGCAAAGCCAGGCCACATGCTGACAGCCCCCCTTTTGCTTTCCTAGGGTGGAGCTAAATGTGCAAGTATGTGTGGTTTCTAGCAATCCTACAGAGCTGAGCTGGTTTTCTGTGCATACTCACTAGTCATCTGCAAAGGTTTCCTCTCACTGCTGTCAAGGGCATCAGGAGCATACAGACCTGGTCACAGCCTGAGAGGGTATATGGGATATGGGTGAGGTACACAAAGCACCGGGGTAACTGTAAGCCAGTTGGGATTTGCACATGAGGTATCCCAGGCTCTCATGGGTGAGCTTCCTAATGGAGTAGGCAATGTAGTTAGTAGGATCTACATTTCTTTGTTGTCTTCCAAGAGCCCTGGCTGCTGTTCATCCAGCAGCCACAGTCCACAAGCCAGACATGAAGCACACCTTAGGGTGGGGCTAAAAAGAAATGGGTCTCTTTGGCAGCATCCTGCCCAGCTGGGAAAGCCAGACTCTCACTAACAAGCTCTCACTTTACCACAAGGAAGAGATCACATGCCAAAAAGGTCTCTTCTGACCCTGATCTGTGCCTCCTTGTGGGAGGGGTAACCCTAGTAAAGTTAAAAGTTTCATCTTGTCCTCTTCTATGCATCTGATCTCAAGATTTTTTGCTTTAACAGTGTGCTGGAACTTCTCTGTTAGGCTCCTGATGTGGGTGATTGTCTGAAGTGGTATTCTTTGGAGGGAAAGATAATAGAAGATGATTATTAGACTATGTTGATGATATCAACCAACTCTCATTTATTTCTTATTTAAAATTGGTTTGGTTATTCTCCCTAAATTTTTAAAAAGGAATTTAGGATCATCTTTTAATATTTCACAAACAAGTTTACTGAAGTTTTAATTGAATTTTAGTTATGGTTTAATTGGTAGTGACTTGACATCTTTAGTCTTCCCAATCATGAATATCATATAACCCCCTATGTATGTATGTATATATGTATACACATATGTATATATGTATGTTTGTTTCAAGTTTTTATTTTATATATATATATATATATATTCTTTATATATCAAGAATTATTTAAATTCTACTTAGTTAACTTCTAGTTAGTGTAGTATTTGTTTCAGGAGAATTTAGTGATTCATCACTGACACATAACACTCAGTGCTCACCACAACATGTGCCCTCCTTAGTACCCATTACCCATTTAGTCCATCCCCTGCCCACCTCTCCTCCAGCAACCCTCAGTTTGTTCTCTATAGTTAAAAAGCCTCTTGTGATTTGTCTCCCTCTCTTTTTTTTCTACCTTCCTGTATGTTCATCTTTTTTGTTTCTTAAATTCCACATGAGTGAAATCATATGGTATTTGTTTTTCTCTGACTTACTTCACTTAGCATAATGCACTCTAGCTCCAACCATGTCATTGTAAATGGCAAGATATCTTTCTTTTGATGGCTGAGTAATATTCCATTGTATAAATATACCATATCTTCTTTATCCATTCATCAGTCAATGGACATTTGGGCTCTCTTCATAATTTGGCTATTGTTGACAATGCTGCTATAAACATAAGGTGATTGTTCCCCTTTGAGTATTTTTATACCCTTTGGGTAAATACCTAGTAGTGTGATTGCTGAGTCATAGAGTAGTTATATTTTTAACTTTTTGAGAAACCTCCATACTGCTTTCCGGAGTGGCTGCACCAGTTTGCATTCCCACTAACAATGTAAGAGGGTTCCCTTTTCTTCACATCCTTGCCAACATCTACTGTTTCCTGTGTTGTTGATTTTAGCCATTCTGACAGGTGTGAGGTGGTATCTCATGGAGGTTTTGATTTGTATTTCCCTGATGATCAGTGATGTTGAGCATCTTTTCATGTGTCTGTTAGCCATTTGGATGTGTTCTTTGGAAAATGGTCTATTCATGTCTTCTGCTCATTTCTTAACTGGATTATTTGTTTTTTGGGTTTTGAGTTTTACAAGTTCTTTATAGATTTTGGATATTAACCCTTTATCTGATATGTCATTTGCAAATATCTTCTCCCATTCCGTAGGATGCCTTTTAGTTTTGTTGACTGTCTCCTTCACTATGCAGAAGCTTTTCATCTTGAGGAAGTCCCAGTAGTTCATTTTTGCTTTTGTTTCCCTTGCCTCTGGAGATGTATCTAGTAAAAAGTTGTTCCGGATGAGGTTAAAGAGGTTTCCACTAGGATTTTGTTGGTTTCCTGTCTCACATTTAGGTATTCCATCCATTTTGAATTTATGTTTGTGTTTGGTATAAGGGGTCCAGTTTTCCCAACACCATTTGTTGAAGAGGCAGTCTTTTTCTTCCATTGGATATCATTTCCTTCTTTGTGAAAGATTATTTGACCATATAGTTGTGGGTCCTTTTCTGGACACACAACCTATAGTTGTGGGTTTTCTATTCTGTTCCACTGATTTATGTATTCTTTGAATAGGGTTTTGTAACTTCATCCAGAAAAGTTTTGGTTTTTTTTTAAAGACTATTCCTACGCACAATTTTTGTTTTTATTCAGAATGACATCATTTCTTTCTTACATTTCTAATTAGTTGGTCACTGGTGTCTAGGAACATATTTTGATAAATGGGCCCTGTAACCAGGAATTTTATTGGATTTTTCCATGTAGACAAGCACATTATTAGCAAATATACTCAACTTTGTTACTTTCCTGCTTATCTTTTATTCAGGCATGAGGTCTAGGTATGTTAATAACATACCTCACAGATAAACAATCAAGATGGAGCACTAACTTTAAACAATCCATATGGCTGTACATATCAGCCAGTTATCAGCAATGCTTTTTGCTACCATACTGAGCTATCCAGACCCTCCAGGATGGGACATCGTTATTTCAGTATTAAATACAATGTTTGCTGCGGTCTTTTGATAACCACACTTTATTAGGCTCTTGTTCTTAAACTAAATCATTAAAATGTTAAAAACTCAGAATAAGTGTTGAACTTTAATTTATGCCTTTTGTTTTTATTGATCATATTATTTTTCTCTTTTAATTTTTAAAAATAATGATTTATATTATTTAAAAATTTTTTAATGTTTATTTATTTTTGAGAGAGAGAGAGAGCCAGAGCACAAGTGGGAGAGGGAGACACAGAATCTGAAGCAGGCTCCAGGCTCTGAGCCGTCAGCACAGAGCCCAACGCAGAACTCGAACTCACAAGTCGTGAGATCATGACATGAGCTGAAGTCGGATGCTTAACCGACTGAGCCAAACAGGCACCCCTGTATTATTTTATTTTTAGATGTTATAGTATTCTTTAATCCCTATAATAAATAGTACTTGATTATAATGCTACTAAATTTTAATTCTCATAACTGATAGAGTTATATATGCAATCCTATCCATGTTTTTCAAAAGAGAAAGCTGAAGTTTCCTACCAAGGTTAATAATCTGGCTAAGCTTACAGAGTTACTACAAGGCTGATCAGGAATTTGGATTTAGGGCCATAACTACGAACCCTGTGTTCTTAATGACTGCATTATATTGTTATCAACATCAGCTGACTGCCTACTGACTGCAGTATTTTAACATATATTATTTAATTTAACAGCCACATAATCCTTTGGGGTATGTCAATATCACATATTTTACTAATAAGAAACTAAAACCCAGGGAGATTAACTTTTCCAGGGTCACACAATAAAGAGGCAGGAGGTTCTAAGTCCATGCTTTACATTGTTCTCAGCTGCTTCCTTAAATACCTTCCCACTGATGCTCTAATTTTGCACTATATCACATGCAACTTTCAACAATCCCATTTCATCACAGTTCCTGGGAATGGAATATAGAATAAGCTGGATGATTTAATTTAGTCTAAGACAGAGTTTCTCCAACAGTCCATTTAGGAATCTCTAATGTCAGAAAAACTGAATTTCCAGGTATGGGTGGGGGGGGCATATATACCTAGTAACAGCAAGATATAAGTTAAGGTTTCTTGAGTATTTTATTTAAAAAATAAATATTTTTTTGCATCTTTTTCATGATATCATCTATGTTTATTTTAACCAGAAAATAGTGTTTTATATTATATGCCATGGAGGAGAAAAGTTTTCTTTTGTTTTCTATCTCATGGAGATAAGTTTTCTATATCTCATGGAGGAGATAGTTTTCTATCTTCCTTAGTACACAAGGTATATGCCATGGAGTCTACTAATGAAAAGAACTGAGCTGAACTGAAGACATTTGCATCAAGGTCTTTATATGGGCAATTTCTCATTTTTTATTGTCACTATTTCCGAGAACCTAGATTTATATAAATGTAGTTTAAAACAGTAAGTGTTTACTTACTGCATCAGGCAATCAATCACTAAGGTGAGCCCAAGAACAGAATATTGCCAGAGAGGTAGCATGATGGAATACTGTCAGAATGCTATGGGCAGAAACTTCAATAAGCACATCTCCTTACTGAGAGGTAAAATCACTCATGGCATGGGCTAGGTTGAACAGGTTCTCTTTTTAAGTTTTTATTTTAATTCCTGTTAGCTAATATGCAGTGTTATATTAATTTCAGGTGTACAATAGTGATTCAACAATTCCAAACACCACCCAGTGTTTATCACAAGTGTATTTCTTAATCTCAATCACTTATTTAACAAAACTTGCCACGCCCTGCCCCTATGGTAACTATCAGTTTGTTCTCTACAATTAAGAGTCCATTTCTTGGTATGTCTCTTTTTTCCCCCTTGCTCATTTGTTTTGTTTCTCAAATTCTACATGAGTGAAATCATATGGTATTTGTCTTTGTTATTTATTTCACTTAGCATTATACTCTCTAGCTCTAGCCATGTTGTTGCAAATGGCAAGACTGCACTCCTTTTATGGCCAAATAGTACTCCATGAATATTAATTTTATAGCCATACACACACACACACACACACACACACACACACATATATACACACACACATATATATATACACACACATACATATATATGTGTATGTGTGTGTATATATATATATATATATATGGCTATAAAATGTATATATGTACATATATATGTATGTGTGTGTGTATATATATATGGAGACATATATCACATCTCCTTTATCTATTCATCAATTGATAGCCACTTGGGCTGTTTCCATGACTTGGCTATTGTAAATAATGCTGGTATAAACATAGGGGTACACGCATCCTTTTGAATTAGTGTTCATGTATTCTTTGGGTAAATACCCAGGAGTGTGATTGCTGTATTGTAGGACAGTTGTATTTTTAACTTTTTAAACAAATATTTTTCAATGTTTATTTATTTTTGAGAGACAGAGCATGAGCAGGGAAGGGGCAGAGAGAGAAAGGGAGACACAGAATCCAAAGCAGGTTCCAGGCTCCGAGCTGTCAGCATAGAGCCTGACACAGGGCATGGACCCACGAACCACGAGATCATGACCTGAGCCCAAGCTGGACACTTAACTGACTGAGGCACCCAGGTGCCCCAGACCTCAATCTCTTTTTAATGAAATCCTCCATATGTGATACTTTTCTAAGTAGAAGATGACATACACCTGTTTTCCAAGATTTGCAACATGGTTTGATATGAAACAGGTTGATCCTCAGGTATACAACTAGATAACTGGAACAGCCATTTCCCCCCAGTCCTGATGTTACAGGCATTATTTTAATATCTTTCCAACCTCTTATGTATTTTATTTTGAAAATGTGGTTTAAAATGACACTAGAAGGACTATTTCACAAATGACAAGTAAGGCAATGAAAATAAGTCCTCCTAGTGAAAACAACCAAAAAAGTTAACATTTAAAAATATCCTTGAAAGAATTAAAATTACCAGAGAGAGAACTGCAAGTCAAAATCCAGGAGGAGGTGAAACCAAGAGAAAGAAGCACAGCCCTCAAAGCTACTTTTACTAATCTGTAAGAAACATTCACAGAATGATACATATTAAACCATTCCAAGCAAGACTCCCAAAAATTTCATCCTCATGATAAGCACGACATTAAAACTGGCCAATCATCCAACTTGCAGCCTGTGTTCAGGACACCCATGTGGCCTTGGGAACCCTAGAATTTGAAGAACTTGGATAAAGATGGTTTCAGAAACCCTGGTACTCTTACCACCTAACAAAAGTAAATGAAAATATTTCCAGAGGACCATTATAGTAGGTCTCAAATTATTCTTGAAAACTCTTCAAACACAAAAACCATATAACAAATGCAAACAATTTAAAAGACTAAAATTATATGATTCATCTTCTCTGACCACAAGGGAATCATATCAGTAACAGAAGGAAATCTGGAAAATGCCCAAATATGTGGAAATTAAATAATACATTCTTGCCCAACCGGTGGGTAAATAAGAAATCACGGGGGGACCTCACACCTGTCAGATGGCTAAAATAAAAAACAAGAAATAACAAGTGCTGGTGAGGATGTGGAAAAAAAAGAACCCTCACGCACTGTTTGTTGGAATGAAAACTGATGCAGCTATTGTGGAAAACAGTATGGAGGTTCTTTAAAAAATTAAAGATAGAATTACTGTATGATTTGGTAGTTGCACGCTAGTATTAACCCAAAGACTATGAAAACACTAATTCAAAAAGATATATGCGTCCTGTGTTTATTGCAACATTTAAAACAGTCAAATTATGGAAGTAACCCAAGTGTCCATAGATAGATGAATGAATAAAGAAGATGTGGTAAATACATAAAATGAAATATTACTCAGCCATAAAAAAGAATGAAATCTTGCCATCTGCAACATGGATGGATGTAGAGAGTATAATACTAAGTGAAATAAGTCAGAGAAAGAAAATACCACATGATTTCACTCATATGTGGAATTTAAGAAACAAAAGAACAAAGAAAAATAGAGACAGGCCAAAACACAGACTCTGAAGTATAGCAAACAAACTGGTTAAAAGAGGGGAGGTGGGTGGGGGGAGGGTGGGGGACATAGGTGAAGGGGAATAAGAGTATGCTTATCATAATGGGCACTGAATAATGTATAGAATTGTTGAATCACTACACTGTATACCTGAAACTAATATAACGCTGTATGCTAATTATACTGCAATTAATGAAATAATAATTGCCAAATAAAAAGAAATCACGAGAGAAATTAGAAAATACTTTGAACTAAATGATGAAAACACAATGTATAAAACATGGAATTCACTGAAAGCAGTGCTCAGAGTTTATTTGTCTTAAAAAAAAAAAAAACACCACCAAAGATCTCAAATCAATAACTTAATTTTACATTTCAAGGAAAGAGGAAAAGAAGAGAAAACCAAACCCAATGCCAACCCAAAGGTAGGAAACAAAGATTAGAGTGGAGATAAGTGAAATAAAAGTAGAAAAATAGAGAAAAATCAATGAAGCCAAAAGTTGATTTTTGAAAAGATCAACAAAATTTTCAAACCTTTAGCTAGACTGAGGAAAAAAGAGTCAAATGACTAAAATCAGAAAAGTAAGTGAGGATGTTACTAATGTCCTTAAAGCAAATGGATTGTTAAGAGTTTACTATAATCAACATATACTATGATATATGCCAGCAAATTGGAAAGCCTAGATGAAATGGACAAATTCCTAGAAACATGCAAAATACTAAAACTGACTTAAGAAGACACAGAAAATCAGAATAGATCTGCAACAAGTAAAGAATTGAATCAGTAATCATAAACCTCCCAACAAAGAAAAATCCAGGGCCAAATGGCTTCACTGGTGAATTCCATCAAACATTTAAAGAATTAACACAAATCCTTCTGAAACTTCAAAAAAATTGGAGTAGAGGGAATATTGCCTAATTCATTCCATTGGGGCAGTATTGTCCAGATATCTAAGCTAGACAAAGACTTCACAAGAAAACTGCAGAACAGTATCTCCTAAATACAGATGCAAAAGTTTTCAACAATTACAAGCAGCATGCAATAAAAATTTAAGGGGTTAAAAAGGAAACAAGACATCATAAGAAAGAACATGTAAAAACAACAGACAAATATACATTCAAAGACATGAAATATTGGGATTACCAGAGATAGACTATTAATTATATTTTCTGTGCATAAAAATAAAAGGTAAGTTTGAAAATATTTGTAAAGAACAAGAAATTGTAAGAGGCATAGAAAATTTGAAAAGTAGGCATTCTAGATAGGGAAAATAAAATACTGTGAATAAAATTAAGAAATTAATGGACTGTTTTAAGAGCATATCAGAGACAACTGGAGAGAGAATAAAGTACAACAGAGAAACTAGAAAAAAACTCCTGTATTTACAAAGCTTTATGATAGAGGAGTTACCAAAGAACAGTAAACTGGTCTTTTCAATAAACGGTGCTCAAAAAATTAAGCATCCAGATGGGGAAAACAATGAAATTAAATCTCCGCCTCACAATAAACAGAAAAATTAATTGCAAGTGCATAACAAACTAAAAGTAAAGACAAAACTATAAAACTTCAAGAATATAGAGAAAAAAAGATCTTCTTGACTCTGGAGTAGGAAAATAGTTTCTGAAGAAGAGCAGAAACTATTAATCATAAAATATTGATAAATTTGTCCACATTAAAATTAAGAACTTCTGTTCACTGAAAGAGTCAAAAGAGTAAAAAGACAGCTGTATAATAGGAATAGGTATCTTTAACACATTTGAACAAATTGATATTGAGAACATACAAAGATTTCCTACAAATCAATAGAAATCTTTTCGGCAAAAGATTTGAGCATGCAAGTCACAAGAGAAGACATTCAAATGGCAGTAAAAATATGAATAGGTGCCTAACTCTACCTGACAACAGAGATTCACATGAAAACTACAGTGAATACACCGCTACATACTCATAAGATTAGCAAACATTAAAAAGTCTGGCAATACCAAGTGTTAGAGAAGAAAGGAGCAATGGGACTTTTATATTCTCCAGGTAGTAGTGTGAATTGATACTATTTCTTTGGAAAACAGGTTAGTGTTATCAAGAAAAGTTAAAGATATATGTATACACCTCATGACCCAGGAATCCCACTCCTTAGAGAAATTCATGCACATGAGTATCAGGATAAATGTTTAGAAGCACATTTTTTCATAAAAACAACCCAAGTGCCCATCAATAGCAGAATGGAGAAGTATCATTGTAGGAAGCGATGACACAGTATAGAAAATTGCACAATATAGAAAATGACACAGTATAGAAAAGAAAAAAAACCCTCTAAAACAACATAAATTCTTAAATACATAATCTTGATAGAGGCAAGACTCCAAATTAGAGAGAGTAGCATTCATTCCATAAACTTCAAACCCAGACACGTGTGACCTAACATTTATTATTTAGGGATATACTGTTACAGGATAAAACTATAAAAAAAAGAAAAAAAAAGTCAAAGTAATAGTTTATCCAAATATTAAGAGAAAAGTATGAATGGCAGAATAAATATGGGTGATCAGAATGTTCTGGGATGCTAGTGGCAATGTTCTATTTCTCAACTAGTCACTGGAGTTTTCGCTGTTATAATTATTCATTACTGTGAATGATTTGGAAGTGTCAATTTGCATAACCATAACACAAAATACCACAAGTGTGGAAAATGTTCCTATAAACTAGCACTATCAATATTCAAGTTTTTTATAACAAATTTATTTGCCTTTAAAGAATACTTTTCACAAAGAAGCCACAATAAATGATTTCAGATGAAAGGACTAAAACTGTTTCTAAAAGGCAAACCTCACCATCTGAAAAATAACGTACACTATTTTGAAATCATTTACTGTTTTGTTTTACTGAGATACAGTTTACAATAAAATGCACAAATTTAGGTGTTCAGTCTGATGAGTTGTGGCAACTGCACACACCTATGTAACCACCACCTTAAACAAAATACGTAAACATTTCTACCCTTATATTCCTTGTTTTTAAAAATACAAACCATATATAGATTAAACCTCTGTCAGATTCTTGAAGTAACTATTAATTCCATTTTCCTTGCACTCATCTTCTAATACGTGCTAGTTAAAGAAGGTATAAGAGACATTTTCATTTTACCTTGGGCTATAGGATGTATTTGTCACCTTCTGACAAAATACGGGTGTCATATAAGCTGTATACAGTTATTTAACAGCTGCCATGAAGAAATAACTACATAAATTGAGAACATAGTAACTGAGGAAATCAAAATCAGAGGCTTCTGTGATAGAATGTTTTGCAGTTCCTCTCAACTAAAGAATTCCAGCTGAAAATAAAAGAAGCAAAACCAAATGAAACCATGAAATTTAGAAGACAGGCAGTGTTTTAGCAGGACCTGAACACAATTTTTTAACGTTTATTTATTTTTTTGGGACAGAGAGAGACAGAGCATGAACGGGGGAGGGGCAGAGAGAGAGGGAGACACAGAATCGGAAGCAGGGTCCAGGCTCTGAGCCATCAGCCCAGAGCCCGACGCGGGGCTCGAACTCACGGACCGCGAGATCGTGACCTGGCTGAAGTCGGACGCTTAACCGACTGCGCCACCCAGGCGCCCCTCTGAACACAATTTTTTAAATACAACTGACTGAGAAAGCTCTCAGAGATGACTGGTTTATCTGCTTTGAGTCTGGGCATGTGTTAAATAGCCACAAGCCTCAGTTTGCAAAAAAGCAGGGAGGGAAAAGGATAGGGTCAGGAAGAGCTTGGACTTTCTACCTTCCACAGTTATCTGTTAGTGGAATTTTCCAGGTTAAATTTCAAAAACACCAAAACAAGGCAGGGTTTACGATAGGTATCAAAAAGTCAGTTGTGATTTGATATCTCTCAATTCAGTTCAAATTATGATTACTGACAGCTACGTGGTTTGCTTATTCAGCTTCAAGAGATTTACAGCTGAATCTCTAAGTTTGGCAGAATTCACAAAGAGTCAGGAAAGGCAACTGGAAAAACTCCATGACCAATCCATCTGCTTAAACTGTTTACTTACAGTAACAGTATATAAATGTCTCATGTTACTGATAAACCACAGAAAGCTTCTGGGATGCTGTTACTATCCAAACTCAAAAGTAATGTTCATCATCACAGAGTAACAAGAAAAGTCAATGAAAATACAAATTGTGCTTACTTGGACCAAATTTAATACAATGGCAAGAATGAGGAAAATGCCTCTACATATATAAGAATGTTTCAGAAACTATTTGAAATAATTAAGCATTTCTGCAACAAAAAGGTCTTTGGAGCAATTCTTTTAACCTGAATTTTAAATGTAATTTTATTGTGAAACATAACATACAGAAAAAGGAAAAAAATATGTAAGCACAATTTGAAGAATAGTAGTAATTTGAACATTGTATAATTTCCATCAGGTCAAGAAAAAAAAGACTAGAAGCACTTCAAGAAGCCACCTACATGAATCTTCCTGATTACACCTCCCTCTCAATTCTCTGAATAATCATTATCCTGATTATTATAAGAAATATTTTCTGGGGGAAGATGGTGGCGTAGGAGGACGCTGGGCTCACCGCGCGTCCTGCTGATCACTTAGATTCCACCTACACCTGCCTAAATAACCCAGAAAACCACCAGAGGATTAGCAGAACGGAGTCGCCGGAGCCAAGCGCAGACGAGAGGCCCACGGAAGAGGGTAGGAAGGGCGGCGAGGCGGTGCGCGCTCCACGGACTGGCGGGAGGGAGCCGGGGCGGAGGGGCGGCTTGCTGGCCAAGCAGAGCCCCCGAGCCTGGCTTGCAAAAAGCGGAGGGGCCTGACGGACTGTGTTCCGACAGTAAGCGCGACTTAGCGTCTGGGAGGTCATAAGTTAACAGCTCTGCTCAGAAAGCGGGAAGGCTGGAGGACAAAGGGAAGGAGAGCTGCTGAGCCCCCGGACGACAGAGCTCAGTTTGGTGGGGAACAAAGGCGCTCGCCAGCGCCATCTTCCCCGCCCATCCCCCAGCCAAAATCCCAAAGAGAACCAGTTCCTGCCAGGGAACTTGCTCGCTCCGTGCAAACACCCAACTCTGCGCTTCTGCGGAGCCAAACCTCCGGCAGCGGATCTGACTCCCTGCTGCTGCCACAGGGCCCCTCCTGAAGTGGATCACCTAAGGAGAAGCAAGCTAAGCCTGCCCCTCCTGCCCCCGTGCACCTTGCCTACCCACCCCAGCTAAGACGCCAGATCCCCAGCATCACAAGCCTGGCAGTGTGCAAGTAGCCCAGACAGGCCACCCCACCCCACAGTGAATCCCGCCCCTAGGAGAGGGGAAGAGAAGGCACACACCAGTCTGACTGTGGCCCCAGCGGTGGGCTGGGGGCAGACATCAGGTCTGACTGCGGCTCCGCCCACCAACTCCAGTTATACACCGCAGCACAGGGGAAGTGCCCTGCAGGTCCTCACCACGCCAGGGACTATCCAAAATGACCAAGCGGAAGAATTCCCCTCAGAAGAATCTCCAGGAAATAACAACAGCTAATGAGCTGATCAAAAAGGATTTAAATAATATAACAGAAAGTGAATTTAGAATAATAGTCATAAAATTAATCGCTGGGCTTGAAAACAGTATAGCTGACAGCAGAGAATCTCTTGCTACAGAGATCAAGGGACTAAGGAACAGTCACGAGGAGCTGAAAAACGCTTTAAATGAAATGCATAACAAAATGGAAACCACCAGGGCTCGGATTGAAGAGGCAGAGGAGAGAATAGGTGAACTAGAAGATAAAGTTATGGAAAAAGAGGAAGCTGAGAAAAAGAGAGATAAAAAAATCCAGGAGTATGAGGGGAAAATTAGAGAACTAAATGATACACTAAAAAGAAATAATATACGCATCATTGGTATCCCAGAGGAGGAAGAGAGAGGGAAAGGTGCTGAAGGGGTACTTGAAGAAATAATAGCTGAGAACTTCCCTGAAGTGGGGAAGGAAAAAGGCATTGAAATCCAAGAGGCACAGAGAACTCCCTTCAGACGTAACTTGAATCGATCTTCTGCACGACATATCATAGTGAAACTGGCAAAATACAAGGATAAAGAGAAAATTCTGAAAGCAGCAAGGGGTAAACGTGCCCTCACATATAAAGGGAGACCTATAAGACTCGTGACTGATCTCTCTTTTGAAACTTGGCAGGCCAGAAAGAGTTGGCACGAGATTTTCAGTTTGCTAGACAGAAAAAATATGCAGCCGAGAATCCTTTATCCAGCAAGCCTGTCATTTAGAATAGAAGGAGAGATAAAGGTCTTCCCAAACAAACAAAAACTGAAGGAATTTGTCACCACTAAACCAGCCCTCCAAGAGATCCTAAGGGGGACCCTGTGAGACAAAGTACCAGAGACATCACTACAAGCATAAAACATACAGACATCACAATGACTCTAAACCCATATCTTTCTATAATAACACTGAATGTAAATGGATTAAATGCGCCAACCAAAAGACATAGGGTATCAGAATGGATAAAAAAA
>NW_024412415.1:40799885-40836468 GCF_014898765.1 Herpailurus yagouaroundi | reverse complement strand
TTAGAGTGGGAGAGAGCCAAAGCATAAGAGACTGTTGAGAACTGAGAACAAACTAAGGGTTGATGGGGGGTGGGAGGGAGGAGAGGGTGGGTGATGGGTATTGAGGAGGGCACCTTTTGGGATGAGCACTGGGTGTTGTATGGAAACCAATTTGACAATAAATTTCATATATAAATAAAAAAAAAATTAAAAAATAAAGAGTTAATTTAAAATTCCCCTAAAAAAAAAATAAGAAGGGCAAAGGTACATATTTTATTATCTAATCGATTTCTCACAGTATTATATATAATGTATTATTAAATAATAATATTATAAATAAAAGGTAGAACAGACAAAAAAAAAAAAAGAAAAAAAAAAAGAAATATTTTCTGTATCTTCTTTGTAGTTTTACCATCTATTAATATATTCCAAAACAATATAGGTGCTTTTGTCTATTCTTAGACTTTATATAACTGGAACTGTAATAGTATATGCATGTATGTATGTGTATGTATATACATATACATATGTGTAAATATAAACATGTATCTTGTGTGTGTAAATCTGAATATATATTTATATATACTTATATTTATTTGACTTGTTTTGCCCACTAAACATTGTGAGATACATCCATGTTGTTACCTATAGCTGTAGTTCGTTTTTATTATTGAATAATATTCCATTATACAAACATACCATAATTTATACAGTCAGCCACTGATGGATACTTGGGCTTTTCCCATATTTGGTAATTATAAAAATGCCACTGAAAATTTTTATACATGTCTCCTGGTGCATATATGTATTGCTTTCTGTAGGGCATAGACATAGAAGTAAAATATGACGTGTACCCCTGCAGCTTTAGTTGATAATAGCAAATTGCTTTCTAAAGTGGTAGTACTAACTTCTATTATCACAGGGTATGACCATTCCAATGCTCTAGATCTTTGTCAATAGTTGGTATTTTCAATCTTTAGCTTTTGCCATTCTGAAAGGTGAATCACAGTATTACATTGAGTTTTCCATTTGGAATTTTCTGATTATTAAAGATGTTGATTATCTTTGTATTTACTTATTGGCTATTAAGAGTTCTTCTTTTGGAATGCCTGTCATCTCGTCCATTTTCCTACTGGCTGGTTCATCTTTTTTTTCTTGTTGACTTGTAAGAATTCCTTATATAGGGGCGCCTGGGTGGCGCAGTCGGTTAAGCGTCCGACTTCAGCCAGGTCACGATCTCGCGGTCCGTGAGTTCGAGCCCCGCGTCAGGCTCTGGGCTGATGGCTCAGAGCCTGGAGCCTGTTTCCGATTCTGTGTCTCCCTCTCTCTCTGCCCCTCCCCCGTTCATGCTCTGTCTCTCTCTGTCCCAAAAATAAATAAAAACGTGGAAAAAAAAATTAAAAAAAAAAAAAAAGAATTCCTTATATACTCTGGATACCACTTCTTCGTGAGCTATACACAAAGATCTTCTTACATTATATTGTCTTTTCACAGTTTTTCTGGTGTCTTTTGATGAATAAAACTTTTAAAATTATTTTTTTAATTTAAAGTCAAGTTAACATACACTGTAGTATTGGTTTCAGGAGTAGAACCCAGTGCTCATCCAAACAAGTGCCCTCTGTAATGCCCATCACCCATTTAGCCCATCCCCCCACCCACCTTCTCTCCAGTAACCATTTTATTCTCTGTATTTAAGAGTCTCTTATGGTTTGTCTCCTTCTTTATCCGATATGTCATCTGCAAAAGCCTTTTCCCATGTCGTCAGTTGCCTTTTAGCTTTGTTGATTGTTCCATTGCTGTGCAGAAGCATTTTACCTTGATGAGATCCCAACAATTCTTGTTTACTTTTGTTTCCCTTGCTTACAGAGACATGTCCAGTAAAAAGTTCCTGCGGCCATAGTCAAACAGGTTGATGCCTGTTTTCTTCTCTAAAGATTTTGATGGTTTCCTATCTCATATTTAGGTCCTTCATCCATTTTGAATTTATTTTTGTGTATGGTGTAAGCACCATTTACTGAAAAGACGGTCTTTCGAGTCTATTTCTGGGATCTCTATTCTATCCCATTGATCTGTGTGTCTGTTTTTGGGCCGGTACCACACAGTCTTGGTGAATACAGCTTTATAATATAGCTTGAAGTACAGAATTGTGAGGCCTGCAGCTCTGGTTTTCTTTTTCAAGATTACTTTGGCTATTCGGGGTCTTTTCTGGTTCCATACAAATTTTAGAATTTGTTTGTTCTAGCTCTGTGAAGAATGTTGGTATTCATTTGTTAGGGATTGCACCCAAAATGTGTAGACTCCTTTGGTAACAATGTTTGTTCTTCCAATCCATGAGCATGGAATATTTCTCCATTTCTTTGTGTCTTCTTCAATTTCTTTCATAAGCTTTCTATAGTTTTCAGTGTACAGATCTTTTATCTCTTTGGTTAGGTATATTCCTGGTATCTTATGGTTTTTGGTGCAATTGTAAATGGGGTTGATTCCTTGATGTCCCTTTCAGATGCTTCATTATTGGTGTATAGAAATGCAACCAATTTGTATACATTGATTTCATATCCTGCAACTTTGCTGAATTCATGTATCAGTTCTAGCAGTTTTCTGGTAGAGTCTTTTGAGTTTTCCATGTAGAGTATCATGTTGTCTGCGAAAAGTGAAAGTCTGACTTCTTCCTTGCCAATTTGGATGTCTTTTATTTCTTTTTGCTGTCTGATTGCTGAGGCTAGGACTTCCAGTACTATATTGAACAACAGTGGTGAGAGTGGACATCCCTGTCGTGTTCCTGGTCTTAGGGGGAAAGCTCTCAGTTTTCTGAGATGATATTAGCTGTGGGCCTTTCATATATGGCCTTTACGATGTTGAGGTATGTATGTTCCTTCTATCCCTACTTTGTTGAGGGTTTTTATCAAGAAAGGATGCTGTATTTTGTCAAATGCTTCTTCTGCCTCTATTGAAAGGATCATAACTTACTGTAAAGCAGTAGTTAAGATAGTGTGTTGTTGGACTGAAGATGGTGAAAAAGAAGAATGAATGTTTTAATAATTGGATTTTCTGTTTTTTTATATAAAGCTGACCTCACCTGACATCATAATCAAAAAGTTAATTTCAGATGGACCTAAATGTAAAAAGTGAAAACAGACTTTTAGGAGATAATAAAGAAGAATATCTTCTTGACTTTGGGTCAACATTCTGAATTATGGCATCATTCACAAAATGGACCATACATTCCTCTAATGCATTGTAGTGTCTCCTTTTTCTTTATGTACATAAACAAGTGCCTCACATCATGCATCAAGCATGCTACTTATGAATATAACCATTCTTCTTTTTTGCCATCTTTGTTCCAACAATACACTATCTTAAATAGTGGAGCTTTACAGTAAGTTTTGATATATGGTAGAGCAAATCCTCCCATATTATTCTTTTTCAACAGAGTCTTGGCTGTTCTTTGAAATCCTACATTTTAATTTTAGAATCTGCGTTTCAATTTCCAGAAAATACAGTTTCAGTTTTATAATATAAAAAATTTTAATTGCAGATGCACTGAATTTACAAATTAATTTGTGATGAAAACATATATTGCTGTAGTAAGATTTCCAATCCATGAACATGATCAATTTACTAATACTTAATATTTGGATGATAATATAAACAGAGTTGATATTTATATACTGTTCCTGTATCTTAGTAGACTTATTAAACTTATTCATTAGTTTATGATATTAGCTATAGTTTCTTTAGATATAAGCTATGAGATTAAGAAAATTGCTTTCTATTCCTCATTTACTGTCATGAATTGATGCTGAATTTAACAAATGCTTCTGCTGGATCTTTTGAGATGATCAAAGGATCTTTTTTTTTAATCTTTTCTTCTATTAATATGACAAACTCTGATTGATTTTCCAATGGTAAACTAAACTTGAATATACTGAACAAATCCAATTTTGTTGTGATATACCATTCTTTTCATACATTGCAAGATTTTGTTTGCTAAAATTCTGTTTAGGAATTTTGAATCTAAGCTCATGAATAAGATTGGCTTGTAATTTGATTTTCTCCAGGTTCACGATGATGTCTCTAGGTGTGGGTTTCTTCTTACTTGTATTCTTTGGGATGTATTTGGTTTCTTGAATTTCTGGGTTGATTTTTAAGTTTTAGGAAGTTCTAAATAATAATCACTTCAGGTACTGTTTCTGCCCTATTCTCTCCTTTCCTCCTGGATTATTATACATAAATTAAATGCTTCAGTATATTCAATATGCCTCTTATAATCTTTTCTGTATTTTTCATATATTTTTCCATGTTTTAGTCCAGATTCTTATGACTTAGAATATACTAATTTTTTCTTCAGTGGATTTATTCTGCTGTTATGTGATGCATAATTTTCTTAATTTTGATTACTAAAATGTTCAGTAATCGGGGCACCTGGCTGGCTCAGTCAGTTGAGCATCCGACTCTTGATCTCAGCTCAGGTCATGATCTCACGATTTGTGAGAATGAGCTCTGAGTCAGACTCTGTGCTAATAGCACAGAGCCTGCTTGGGATTCTCTCTCTCCTTTTCTTCTCTGCCCCTCTCCCACTGACATGCATGCTCTCTCTCAAAATAAATAAACATTAAAATGTTCAGTTCTTAAATTTCTATTTTCTTTAAAATGTGGTATATGTTTTAAAAAATAATACTTATATTGTTGAACACAGGACGTATAGCCCCTGTTGGTCTGTTTCCACTGATTTTTTTTTTTATATATGAAATTTATTGTCAAATTGGTTTCCATACAACACCCAGTGCTCATCCCAAAAGGTGCCCTCCTCAATACCCATCACCCACCCTCTCCTCCCTCCCACCCCCCATCAACCCTCAGTTTGCTCTCAGTTCTCAACAGTCTCTTATGCTTTGGCTCTCTCCCACTCTAACCTCTTTTTTTTTTTTTTCCTTCCCCTCCCCCATGGGTTCCTGTTAAGTTTCTCAGGATCCACATAAGAGTGAAACCATATGGTATCTGTCTTTCTCTGTATGGCTTATTTCACTTAGCATCACACTCTCCAGTTCCATCCACGTTGCTACAAAAGGCCATATTTCATTTTTTCTCATTGCCACGTAGTATTCCATAGTGTATATAAACCACAATGTCTTTATCCATTCATCAGTTGATGGACATTTAGGCTCTTTCCATAATTTGGCTATTGTTGAGAGTGCTGCTATGAACATTGGGGTACAAGTGCCCCTATGCATCAGTACTCCTGTGTCCCTTGGATAAATTCCTAGCAGTGCTGTTGCTGGGTCATAGGGTAGGTCTATTTTTAATTTTCTGAGGAACCTCCACACTGCTTTCCAGAGCGGCTGCACCAATTTGCATTCCCACCAACAGTGCAAGAGGGTTCCCGTTTCTCCACATCCTCTCCAGCATCTATAGTCTCCTGATTTGTTCATTTTGGCCACTCTGACTGGGAAAAGATATTTGCAAATGACATATTGGACAAAGGGCTAGTATCCAAAATCTATAAAGAGCTCACCAAACTCCACACCCGAAAAGCAAATAACCCAGTGAAGAAATGGGCAGAAAACATGAATAGACACTTCTCTAAAGAAGACATCTGGATGGCCAACAGGCACATGAAAAGATGTTCAGCGTCGCTCCTTATCAGGGAAATACAAATCAAAACCACACTCAGGTATCACCCCACTGATTTTTATCCATGTTGTTTTGCCCCTTTATGTGCTTAATTACCTTTTTCTGTCAGACACTGTATTTGAATTTATTTAATGAAATAATTTGAGACTTAGGTTGATATTATCTTCCTCCAGAGTACATTTTCCATTTACTTCTGTGAGGCACCTGGAGGTCTTAGCAATCCAAGGTCGCTACTTTTTTTCAGCTACCCAGATGATTTGAAGTTGAGCTGTGGTCTGTGCAATGATTGGCATACTTCCAATCTACCCTCTCACCTAGTGCAGCCCTTTAAGATTTCAACCCAAAATATGGGGGTTTTGCCACAGTCTCTACCACTGATAGTCCTAGACTCCAACATTTTTAGCCCATCCATTTTTAGCCCTGGGTTAAAATGGATGCTTCTCATCCACTTCTTTTGGATCACTAATTGTACCCAGCCCCCAAATGCCTTGTTCCTAGATCTTGGCCTAGTAATTCTTCACTACTTTGTTAGCAATTCAGTTCCAGTTTACGTTTTGCCTAGCTTTATTAATTGGCATCAGTAGGAGAACTGTTCTGAATTACCTACTCTGTCCATAACTGAAGATATTTTCAAGCCTTTTATTTCCTTAAAAGATAAAAAAACAAAAAAAATAGTTTTATAATCTGTAACTGGTATTTACAAAGTCTTTCAATTCCAGTTTCAGCTAGTTATTACTCATAATGATTCATTTAGTTTTGTGTCCCTTTTTTGGACTGTGGCTACTTGTTCTTATAAAGTCATTTGAGAGAAATTATCTGAAGCCTAGGATAAAGGTGTCTTTTTCAAATGAGGATTTGCATCTATTTCCTTCTGCCAAGTTCCTAGGGACATCACTGATCAATCTGGAACTACTTTAAACTCACTTCACTATTTGAAATAATACAGATGATGTGAATTTGAGCTACAAGTCGACACCAGGGTTGGATTATAGTAATAACTTCTGCATTATACCAAGGCACTTCTTTTGCAGTCTCAGAGGATGGGGTGAGAGGGTTTATGATTATATCATGGAATAGGTTATGGTAGTCTATCTTTGTTAAGAGAAAATCTAGTAGATTTCACACCTTAGGCAGCCCTAAGGATTTTACTTTTGTCTCCACTTCATGAGGCCTGCAAATCATAATTCACATTTGCCAGCCTGGCAACTCCCCTTGGGGCATTTAGTTATAACTGAATACAACTTCCCAAATTCTTGGTTTTTCTTTGGCCTGGTAATTTTTCAATTCCTTCTTAGCAATTTGATTCTTTTAAGAAAGTTACTTTTGATTTTTTCCTGTATTTTTAAATGTTTTTGTTAGTAGAATAGGTACAAGTACCCTAGACCACCAACTTTTTTTTACAGAACTAGGTAGAATTTGTTAAGAACTGTAACATATGCAACACAGCTTACAAACTCTTTCTTTTTAAACAGAAACAGAGAACCCAAAAAGTTGGAAGGGACCTGAGACAAAGAGTAAGTACTACAATACTCATGTTTCCTCAGTTTTCTGATCTCTCTCATTACAGGAATGTTTTTGTACATCACAAGTTTAACCTCTTAGTTCTTACGTAGTTCTCAGAACTTCAGAAAAAGTATCTAAGCAAAACTGTATCAAAGCACTAACAGAAAGCATCAGTGTGTTGAGATCTCAATTAGGAGGGTGAAGAGCTCAAGATTCATCTCCCACCATTCCTCAGTGAGTGCTTGCTCAAGTTCCACCAGTCTCACCCTTGTCACTTCTAGGCTGTCTTCAAATCCTTCACTGGGTACCTGGCTTTGGCTCTAATGATTTTGTTACTCCAGGCAGTTTTCCAAACAAAAAGGAATGGTTATTTACAATTTCTAGACTGAAATCATAAATATCAGCTGAATTATACTGAAATGTCAGTATAACTCTATGAAGAGAATTTCACATAAAGTGAGTCTGTCCTGGCTAAGTAAAAAGGATTTGTTATAAAAATAGCAAAAGGATCTTATTGTAGGTAAGTTTAGACTCTCAGGTGGTCCTGCAGTGTATACTCTAAGGACAGCTTTACAGCAAGGTTTCTGACACAGACCATTTAGACTGGGAGCCAGACTACATTTTTCTCCCCCAAATTATAAGGAATCAGTAGTATTCCAGTAAATTGCTCCTTTGTGAACAGAATAACTTTACTTAGATTTTCATACTGAATACCTTTCTTACATAGATCATTTTACTTTTTCCTCAAAAATTCTGTGATTACTTCAATCTAAAACAATATTCATGAGATAAGGTGCACATGGTTGTGTCTTCAAGTAAACTGTAGTCCGAAGTATAATTACCCTTTATAAAAATAAAAGTAATTAGTATGTGCTAATTTAAAAAACAGACATTTTTCTAAAGCATATCAAGCCTCCAAACACTCCATCTAGCACACGTCTGACGATTAGCAGTCTCTGAACTCTCCGACACTCTGAAAGGGATGTGTTATACTGAAGAACTGACTCTTTGTGGCTCTGCTGCTCTAGTTCCTACAGAGGACTGTACTGTCTGATGCCAAAATGCAGCTGAACACTATCTTGTAAAGGTAGTCATTCATATGCTTAAAAACCCAGTAATTCCACCCCTGAGGCATATGTCCTAGACAAGAGCAATGATTCTCAAAATATGACCCTTGGACCAGCAGCATCAGTGTTACCTATGAAACACAAATTCTTGTGACCCACTGAGTCAAAAACCCAAGGTGGGGTGTGTTTTAACAAGTCCTAGGTGATTCTGATGTAGACTAAAGTCTAAGGCTCCCCACTTTGGATAAATTCTTGCTCATTTGCTCTGATACATGAATGTCTGAGCAGCACTGTTTCTAATCTCTTTTTCTTTCTCTCTCACACACACCCCATACACATTCAACCCTGAATGAATTCAATCCTGAAAAACAATGTCCATGTCAGGAAAAGAGATTTTAAAAACTGTGTAATAATTAACACAGTGAAGTACTCACTATACAGCAGAGAAAATGAATGAAAAACAGGTACATTGTAAACCTAAATAAAACTTAGAATCATAATTTTGATTGAAAAACTGACAGAAGTCTACAGTATATTTTATAAAGTTCAAATACAAGCAAAACAGTAATATATTACTTAGGAAAACATTCATTTGATAAAGAAATAAAGCTCTTAAAAACCAAAGAAATATTCTTCTTTTTAAACAAAAAAAGACAGAAAAGATACTGCCTTAATACTGTACAGTATTTCCTTCAGGGGAAGCAGAAACAGGAATGGGATATGGAAGGATCGCATTGGGAACCACAGAGGTACTGGGAACAGTCTAGTTTTTAAGTTTCATAGTAAGTTCATAGGTGTTCATTATATTTGGGTTATTTTTGTCACTACATTCTTTTTGTAGATCTCAAATGTTATAAATATTAAACCCAGAAAACAAAAAACAAAAAAATTTAGATAATAAACAAAGATAGCTATTACATCAAATAGAAAAATTAGAAACCACCAAAGTGATATAAATTGTGTAAACTATGGTATGTTCATTTAGTTACAATGAATTTTTAAAGACACAGGAAAATATTCATGATACAGGTAGTCAGATAAAATAATGTAAGAAATGTCCAGTAAAAAGATTAAAAGAAAATACAATAAAATATCAACAGTGGGCATTATAGGGAGTTTATTTCTTCTTGATATATTTAAAGTTTTCTATAGTGAATAATAAAGATCATTTAAAGATCATTAAGAATGTTTTAACTGTCACAAAAACATTTATGACTCTAAGTCATTAAAGAAAACTGCCAAATCTTCTTTTGGAAACAGTAAGGAAATTGGTGCTTATGGAAATCTGGTTGTGATTTATGAGCTTTATAATTTAAAGTTTTACATTGTCTGGCATAAAATTGTATATCTTTATTACTGTGATTCCTTTTAAATTTATTTTATTTTGTTTGTGTGTGGAAAAATATGACTTGTTTTTGCTGTTGAGGATTTCAATTAAAATGACTAAAAACTATACCAAATTAATCAGAAACAAAAGGAAAAAACAATCCATCAGTGGTCACCAGCTTTTGGAAACCCAGAAGAAATGCATAAGTGAGCGTCAGCCTTATAATCCTATGCCCTGTCATAGTGAGAAAGAATCATGAAGATTAAGGCCAAAGGCCAGAGATTAGTTACATACCTTTTTTTCCAATATTCTAGCGATCTCGCCTAGGGTCCGATCTAAAGCAGAAACCTTATTGTTTGCCCATGAGCCACTGTCTTGTACTTGTAGTTGTTTTAGAAGATCTTTGGCTAATCGCTGAAGTCTTCAATACAAAATGAAAGGGAAGAATGACATTAATGAATTAGACTATGATATTTCATTTTCCTAAACCTTTTGAAACAAAAGCTACTTTCATTATTGAAGTAGAAAGTGCTTCACAGAACACCTTTGGGGAGGAACAAACAAAACCATTCCTAGTCCTCATGGTACAAAACAGAACTAGAGGACAGTACTGTCCATCTAGATTAGCTAGGACATTGCTACTATCAATTTCTGTGTGACACTTAAACTAGAACAGAACTGCAGATGGGGAGAAGGTGAGGCAATGATGGCAGAGAAAATGAGTATAAGAAACTCAGCAGGTTTTCATACTTTGATTTATATCTTCAAGGTAGGCTTGGATATTATTTTGTAAGCACTGTAGACTCTCAAAATGTCAAACTCCCACGTTCCAATTTACAAGTAATTTGGAGATTGCCTGCCACTGCTGATGTCATTTACTTAGACGACAGAGCAACATTTGCTTTTCACCAAAAAATAAACACGTTACCTAGACTGTAGGATTCCTGCAAGTGAACTATGTGTAGTATTTCTTTGTGGCCCTTACTTCTTCTGTCTCATGTACCTCACTCTGAGCAATCCTCTTCTCCTTTCCACTTACTCGCTTAAGTAGCCCACTGACAGATATTCACCAGAAACCCTTCCAGATCTCTCCACTTCTCCCCTATACATCATCCCCCTGTTGTCTCACTTCCATTTTTATCTGTGATAGATTCTGTAGGCCAAGATTATAGTCACTTTCTGCTAAACATGCTACATTCCCTTTCTGTTGTTCTATTTGTTACTCCTACCAGTCAAATGGCAGCAGTGGTGATAATCACTAATATTTAACTCTTACTGTGGGCTGGCACCACTCTCAGTGTCGTGATGTATTAATTTATTTAGCTGGATAATTACCATCTAGCAAGCCTTTTCCATCTCTGATCTTTCTATGACTATAGATTCAGGATCTTACTAAATCTGTCTAATCTGCTCACTCTCCATAAAGGCTTGCTTCATACATTATCCATTCTCTTCAAAACTCCATCCTTTCCTTTCTCCCTCTTGTTTTCAAAAGAAGATCTTACATTTCGGAGTGAAAATGGAACTACTAGAACAAGAAAATCTTTACTTTCTGCCACAAAACCTACAAGCCTACCTAGATTTCACCCATACTCTCCTTTGCCTCTCCTATTACAATCAAAGAAGACCGATTCTGCCCATGTAGGGCTAATCCTGCCACACAGACTCTGTGTACATGAAGTCTTTCTGGATCAAAATTAACTCACTTCGTCTTCCTTCAGTGTCTTTGCAAATGCTCTTCATTCATTCCTTCTGAAATGCTTCCTTCACCTCCACATTATCTAGAAAATTTCTATGTATCCTCAGGTTTTCAGTTCAAACATTACTTTCTCTGATTTGACTATTCCTTCAAAGCACTCATCACAAGCCTTTCCCATTCAGAACTTTATGCAATGATGAGAATGTCCCATATCTGGACTGTACAATATGGTGGCTGCTAGCCAAATGTGGCTCTTGTGCACCAGAAGTATAGTTAGTGAGACTGAGGAACTGAATTTTAAGTTGCATTTAATCTTAATAATTTAAATAGTCACATATAGCTAGGAGCTATTATACTGAACAGTACAGAAGCATAGTATTAACTTCATGAAAGACGGCTCGTGTCTACCTATTCATTGCCTTATTAACAGCACCGAATGTGCTATCTCTACATAAGTGCACTCAACAGGTATTTAATGATGAATGGGCTAGGAAGAAATTTCTTCTTTAGTCTTAATAATATCCATATATTACAACATAATGTACATGATCTTATATAATCCTATGAAAACAATGTCCATTAGTCTTATTCCCATTTGAAAAAAATGAAGAAACCAAGGCTCAGGCAAATTCAGTGACTTTCCCAAGGTTTCACAACTGGTAAAAGGTATTAGTGGGGTTAGGCCTGTGATCTCAAATCTGCTTTTGTCTCCAAACCATATTAGTCAGTTCAAATAAGGAAATTTTCTTCACAAATAAATAATACCACAGAATACAATTTCACCTAAATAATATTTGTGTAAAAATGTTAAATTTCTCAAAGAATACAACAGCAAATGCAGCTCAAAAAGGCACTGGTGAACTACAGTTTAAACCTAAGCTATCCAACATGAATTCAGCAAAGTTGTAGGAAACAAAACCAATGTACAGAAATCAGTTGCATTTTTATACACCAATAATGAAGCAACAGAAAGACAAATAAAGAAACTAATCCCATTCACAATTGTACCAAGAACCATAAAATACCTAGGGATAAACCTAATCAAAGGTGTAAAAGATCTGTATGCTGAAAACTATAGAAAGCTTATAAAGGAAATTGAAGAAGACACAAAGAAATGGAAAAACATTCTGTGCTCATGGACTGGAAGAATAAATATTGTTAAAATGTCAATACTACCCAAAGCTATCTACACATTCAATGCAATCCCGATCAAAATTGCACCAGCATTCTTCTCGAAACTAGAACAAGCAATCCTAAAATTCATATGGAACTACAAAAGACCCCGAATAGCAAAAGTAATATTGAAGAAGATGACCAAAGCGGAAGGCATCACAATCCCAGACTTTAGCCTCTACTACAAAGCTGTAATCAAGACAGTATGGTACTGGCACAAAAACAGACACATAGACCAATGTAATAGAATAGAGCCTCTAGAATTGGACCCACAAATGTATGGCCAACTAGTCTTTGACAAAGCAGGAAAGAACATCCAATGGAAAAAAACAGTCTCTTTAACAAATGGTGCTGGGAGAACTGGACAGCAACATGCAGAAGGTTGAAACTAGACCACTTTCTTACACCATTCACAAAAATGAACTCAAAATGGATGAAGGACCTGAATGTGAGACAGGAAACCATCAAACCCTAGAGGAGAAAGCAGGAAAACCTCTCTGACCTCAGCCGCAGCAATTTCTTGACACATCTCCAAAGGCAAGGAAATTGAAAGCAAAAATGAACTATTGGTACCTCATCAAAATGAAAATCTTCTGCACTGCAAAGGAAACAACCAACAAAACTAAAAGGCAACCTATGGAATGGGAAAAGATACTTGCAAATGACATATCAGATAAAGGGCTAGTATCCAAAATCTATAAAGAACCCACCAAACTCCACACCCAAAAACCAATCCAGTGAAGAAATGGGCAGAAGACATGAATAGACACTTCTCTAAAGAAGACATTCAGATGGCCAACAGGCACATGAAAAGATGCTCAATGTCACCCCTCATCAGGGAAATACAAATCAAAACCACACTGAGATACCACCTCATACAGGTCAGAGTGGTTAAAATGAACCAATCAGGAGACTATAGATGTTGGCGAGGATGTGGAGAAACAGGATTTCTCTTGCACTATTGGTGGGAATGCAAACTGGTACAGCCGCTCGGGAAAAGTGTAGAGCTTCCTCAAAAAATTAAAAATAGATCTACCCTATGACCCAGCAATAGCACCGCTAGGAATTTACCCAAGAGATACAGGAATGCTGATTCATAAGGGCACTTGCACCCCAATGTTTATAGCAGCACTTTCAACAATAGCCAAAGTATGGAAAAAGCCTAAATGTCCATCAACTGAAAAATGGATAAAGAAGATGTGGTTTATATATACGATGGAATACTACTTGGCAATGAGAAAGAATGAAATATGGCCATTTGTAGCAACATGGATGGAACTGGAGAGTATTATGCTAAGTGAAGTAAGTCAGGTAGAGAAAGACAGATACCATATGTTTTCACTCTTATGTGGATCCTGAGAAACTTAACAGAAGACCGGGGCGGGGGTGGGGGGAGTTACAGAGAGGGAAGGAGGCAAATCATAAGAGATTCTTAAATACAGAGAACAAACTGAGGGTTTTAGGGTGTGGGGGAAAGGGAAAGTGGGTGATGGGTATTGAGGAGGGCACCTGTTGGGATGAGCACTGGGTGTTGTATGGAAACCAATTTGACAATAAATTTATATATATATATACATTGCCAAAAAATAAATAAAAATAAATAAAAATAAATAAATCTAAGCTATCCATACGAAGTTTACTTTGATAAGTCAAAAGAATGAATATAAACTCTAATATCAGACATACCTTTGCTTGAATTCTGGCTCCAGTACATACCACATATATAAACTCTGGGACAATTACTTAACTACTCTGAATCTCAATTTCTTCACCTTAAAAGTGGAGATTTTATATGTGTAATATATATATATTTATCTTATATATATCTCCTTTTCTTTCCTTTCAGAGCTTTTGAAGATCAGAGACAAATAATGTAATGTACTTAACACCATTCAGGAGTAAAGGAGACATTCAATAAATGATCAACTATTATTACTATTCATTGACAGAAGGTCTCAATCTAACACAAGGAAAAAGGGAATATAAAAAACACAGACACAGAATAAGAACAACATACTTCTTTTCCCTTTTAATCGAATATGGGCTGGAGTCCCATCCGATTAAAGTTACTGACCTTATCATGTTGAGGAATATTGGCAATGAAGTTTATTGTGTGACAGATAAGTAGCCACTTCAGCTTTTGGCTGAATAAAGCCTGCACACCATGTAACTAAATATCCAGCCATAGCCATGGATGCATATGAATCTAGCAGTATTCTTACCAAGAATGCTCACATTCCACTGAAAATCAGGGGTACTTAGGGAGGCACAAGGACCATTTTAATTCACAGAATACAAGAGGCTTGTATTTCACCCTGAGGTAAATCAAATCTGGGATTCATATGAACCTACCCTTCAAGGAAGAATGCCAAATCAAGGGGATGCTTTGGTAACATGAGATAAACCTCTGTTTTATTCCCTGCCTCCACAGAAGTACCACAAATAATATAGCCCCTTTCAAAAAAAAGCATCAGATTTTGATTCATACTATGAATAATTATAGACTGTCGGGACTCAGGCCCTGAAAGTTATATTTTCCCTACAGGGGAAGAACAGAAGCTGTTTAGAGGATCCAGTTTTTAACACAGAAAGTGTTATTTGAGTTACTTCTGGCAGAAAATTCTTCTAGCATGGGAAGAAAAAGTAGAGGTGCTGTACCTCCCAGCCTAGAACATGAGAATTATCTGTCTGATAAAGGGCTTTGTGAGGAATTTTGTAAGGTCAAATACTTTCTTCTCAAAACTTAAATTCCCACAACAACTCTAAGTTCATATATGTCACCGGTAAATGTGAAATGTAAATGTATTTCTGTAAGAAGCCCTAACTTTTATCACAGTAAAGTTTTGGGGAGGGTTCATTAGATCACTGGGATGATTTGTAAAAATGTAAAAAAGGAGACTGGGTCCACTTTAGGAAGAAATATTGCTCGTTAGTGTGATGGACAAGAAGACATAAACACCTTAACAGTTTTAGGGCTATTGGTTCCCCTTCTGTTTTTAAATAATATGGTGAAGCCTATATTTTTAAATAATATGGTGAAGCCTATATTTTTAAATGTAAGATCTTAAGAAATACCTAGATCAGATGACAAAAATCAGTGTACATGTTACCTCTTATATTGGGTATCTTTCATTTTTGCCCACCAGCATCCCTTCTTGTAGAAAAAAGAACCCACTTCCCCTTTTGAGAAACCACTTTGCCTTCACATTACATGAGTATACTTGATGTGCTCAATGCTATTGGGGTGTTGCTGTTTCAAGGCCCTGACTCTCAGTGGAAAGAGCTAGGAAATGTGTATATATAATATATATATATATATATATAATATACATACATATAATACATACACATATATAATATATTATATTATTATATATTACTATTACATATATTATATATGTCACATATACATATTATCATATTATATATATGAATAAATCAACACAGTTACATCTATATTTCTATTTCTACATATTGGAAAATACAAATTAAAACTGATACCTATAATTCCAATTCACTACATGGTCTTTCTATTCTTCCTGGATATATTTTTAACTCTTCTCCAGTAGTGAGCAATCTGCCTTTCATCATCCTTAATATATTTATTTATTTGACCAATTCCCCTACATGTAACATATCACCCATCTTTGTTTCTATATGTATGCTATTATGTCCCAGCTTGGGCTCTGACTCCCCACTCTGGGTTTTTGTGCTCTCTCACCCTTGCTTGGGTTTCAACAGCCTTTGTCAGGCTTCCCTCTTCACGTGGGCTCTAACAGACTATGCCAGGATGCTCTTCCATAGAGATGCCCTCCTCATTCTGCTCTGACTCACCACGCCAGGCCATGATGCCCCACCTCACATGGAAGCTCCCTTCATTCTGCTGGGGCTCTGAGCTTCCACATATGGCCACTCCTCATGCCCCTGCACAAATGTCCACCTCAGCCTCCTCAGGCTCTTACATCCCCCACTGTGCCACTGTTGTCTCCGGCCATCTCAACACTGCAGATGGCTGCTTGGTATTCTCTCATCTAATGACTTCAGGACTAAATTTTTCTGGAAAGGGAAGGGTAACCAGAGGAAGAGAGAAAGAGTCATTTTCACTTATTGGCTAGAATATTTTAATAAGAAGACACTTCATCTACTATTTGGTTACCAAATTAAATCAGTTATAATAATTATCCTTTTGGAAGGTCAAATTATCTTCTTTGTCCAGTATAAAATTCTTAAGTTGGCTACTGAGTCCTTGGACAAAATGCTAGAAGTTTTTGATAGCCTCCTTGCCATCTAGTATGACAGGGCATTTAGATCTAGAATTAGGCATTTTTCTAAGAAGTTCTCGCTTCTTTTCGTGAGAAATGATATTTCAAGTCCCAAATCAGTGAGCTCACTGCCATTATGCTGGTCATTGTTTCTAGGTCTCTTTAATGGGCAGAGCTAGGAAATAAATGTGTGCATATACACATACATTCATATATATACATGTATACATATGCACATACATATACAAATATGTATACACACAAATACACATAACGCTTTCTGAAAGATAAAATACCTCATAAATTCATTTAATTCAAATTCAGTCCTACAGGGGTTTTACCTCATCTCTTCTATATTATATTTATCTCCTTTCTCCTTTCTTGTAAACTCAGGACTCAACTTCTCAGGAACACAGGGGATGAGAGAATTTTAGTTTGCATAATATCTTTTACTTTATCGCATATTATATGCAGAACAGACTCAGAATAACATTACTGGTATCATTACCAATATAATTAGAGAACATTTAATTTATTAGCATACGTTCTCCTCATATTCACTGATATTTTTCTTAGTTATGTTATAAAATTATGAGATACAGTTACTATGTAATATTCTTCTTCTGCCACATCAGTCTTAGTTCTATAAGAAACTATATCAGGTTCACCACAGTCATTATGTTGAAGTCTAACAATTTTGATTAGATAAAGTTCATTTTTTAAGATTGAAGATCCTCAAGAAAAAAAATGTGGGTCAATAATTTTGCAATTGGCAAAACTAATTTTTGAAGGCATAAAATTATTGATATGCAAGAGCAAGGCAACATTGTTCACATGAGCCCTCCCAGAGGAACTTACTTGAAAATGAGGTTCAAGTGATTTTTTTCAAATTGGTTCCCTGTACTTTGCAGTGAAAACCTTAGTTATTTTGGGGTTCTTCTTCTTTCCTTACATCTGTTATTCCAGTTGCTTCTTTTTGCTTTCTTTCACACTGATGTCAATAACATGCAGTACCTAAGGCTGTTTGGATTTACTTGTTTTTTGGATTTCATGGAGATATCTGGTAAGGTGGTTTGTTGTTAAACACTGCCATGGGTTTTTGGTTTTCTTAACTACTTGCCTGGTTTCTATGTGAAGATCTGGAGATACTGAAAAATTATGCTTCTATTGCTACTGCTATTTTTTCTAGGCTTATAATTTAAACAAACGTCCTGGCTGCCCAGTAGTCAACAGACTGTAATAAGGAAAAGCAGAAGTAGTAGAAGACTAATTAGGAGGCTATTAAATTAATCCAGATGAGCAAACTGAGGGTTGATGGGGGGTGGGAGGGAGGAGAGGGTGGGTGATGGGTATTGAGGAGGGCACCTTTTGGGATGAGCACTGGGTGTTGTATGGAAACCAATTTGACAATAAATTTCATATATAATTAAAAAAAATTAATCCAGATGAGAGATAATGGTAGGTTAAATCAGAGTAGTTACTATGGAGGTAACGAAAAGTGGTCAGATTCTGAATATATTTTAAAGACAGAGCCAACAGAATTTGTTGATGGACTGAGAATGAAGTGTGAGGAGAAAGAGGATGACTCTAAAGATTTTAGTCTCAACTTAAAGGATGGACTTGCCATTTCCTAAAACGAGCAAAAAATATGAGGGGTAAAGTTTGGGAGCAAATTTCAAGAGTTTAATTTTGTACACGTTCACTTGAGGGGTCCAACTGAACAAACAGACATCCAAGTGGAAATACTAAATAGGAAGTTGGATATATGAGCCTGGAGTTCTGGGGAGAGGGCTGGGTTGGAGTCCTAAATTTAAAATCCATCAGTGACTAAACGTTTACAGTCATAAAACTGAGTAAGATTACCAAGGGAATAATTCTGTGTTTGAATGCTCAAGACATAGGCATGCTAATGTTGGAGGTCAAGGAGACAAGTAAGAACCGAGCAAAAGATACTGAAAAAGAGTGGCCAGTCAAGTAAGAGGAGAATCCAGAGAAAGTTCTGAAGTAGACTGTTTACATTAAAGGCCCTCCCGAATTACACCCTGCTATCCATGACTTGTACACTCTCCTCCTACAATGACCCTGGACTTGGTGAGATGACTTGCTTTGGTCAATGGGATATAAGCAAATGTAACACAAGCAGAGGCTTGATAAATTTTAAAATCTCCTATGAACACTGATGCAAAAATCCTCAAGAGAACAAGCAAAATGAATTCAACTACATATTAAAAGGATTATCACCATGACCAAGTGATCTCTCATCCTCAAGGCGGGAGGGCGGGGGGCTGACCCAGGCTTCCCTACACGGCAATCATAGGGGAGCAAGAAAGTGAGGTTGAAAGAGATCCCTCAAGACTTCCGAGGCCAAGTCTTGGAAATCAAATAGTGCTTCTGTAGTCGTCTGCAGGTCAAAAACAAGTCAAAAGTCCAGAATAAATTCAAGAGGAAAGGAAATAGAGTCCACCACTTGATGTAATAGTGGCAAAGTTATATTAGATTGCACAGGGGCATGCCCCCAGGAATGGCTCAAGTTGTGGCTATCTTTGTAAACATTATCTCACCATCATATATTAAATTTGCTCAAATATTTTAATCTATTTCTAGACTGTTTTTAAAACTCTCTTCCATCAATTTGAATTTTTATTAATGTCCCAGTGCAAAAATATTTTAACAAATACTTTGATATCTGTAAGTGCAGTCCTACCTCACTATCCCTTAAAATTATTTTTCTAGAAATTTTCATTTATTTTTCTGCATGTTCTTTAAAATGATTCTTTTTTTAAAACGGTTGTTATTTTATTGACATTTTACTATACCATGTCTTCTATCCAAGAGTGTAATTTGTTTTTCCATTTATACAAGTCTTCTTTTATACCCTTTGTTAGGATTTTAAGGTTTTTAATTTTTATAGAGCCTTCATATTTCTTGTCAAGTTTATTCTCAGTTTATTTTTTATTGCTATTGTAAATGATATTGATGTTTTCTAACTGATCATGAGAAAGGAAAGTATTAATTTTGTAGCTTGGCTATGTTGTTGCATAATCTTAAAGCAAGTTACTTACCCTGTCTAAGGCTTAGCTTCCCTAATGAAACTCATTGAGTTGTTGTGAGGAATAAACGAGGCAACACAAGTAAGGAGACTGGAATGAGGCAAAGGCCCAGAAAAGCCAAATATTATCACATTAATTTGGTAATCAGCCACCTTACTGAATTTATTCTCTTATTTCTACTAGTTTTTCACTTGAGTTTCTTGGGTTTTCCAGATATACAGTATCATAATCTTGATAATTTTGTTAACTTCTTTAATATTTTACACATTTTTTTCTTTTAGGATGGCAATGACTAATTGTTTCAAAACAATAAGTGATAAAAGTAATTATCTTAAGGGCATCTCATTTCTTTTTCTATTTTTTTAGATAGGCTTCATGTCCAGCACAGAGCCCAACACAGAGCTTAAACTCACGACCCTGAGATCAAGACATGAGCTGAAATCAAGAGTTAGATGCTTAACTGACTGAGCCATGCAGGTGCCCCAGTGGGTAGCTCATTTCAGAAGGCAACAATATTTCTGTTTTAAATGTAAATAACTGCTACATTAAAATGCTATAGCATATCTACACCAACAACTGGTTATAGATATTCCTCAATTTGTGGCAGTTATTTCTTGGCTTTTTCACTATGAAAAATAACAGTAAAATAGTTATTTTTGTATATAAATATTTGGGCACATTTTGCATTATTTCACCAAGCAGCAGTGTATGTTCTAAGCTCTGGATTCACATTGCCTTTCACTAAGACTACACTAATTTGCACTCCCATCAGCAGTGTTTTTGAGTATCTTCCTCACCACACCTCTACTGGTAACATATTTGAGAGAAGCAAAATGATGATGGTTTTGTTTACTTAGCTCCTGTGTAGTTACATGTATACTCAGTGGTGGAGTCAGATCCTCCTCATTTGTCAAGTGGCCCTGGCAACAATCCTGAACAAGGCCTCCTCAGAGCAAGAACCAGAACAGCACTGCCAGAACCTGTTCTGCTAGAACAGCATTTCTCTACTTAGGCGCTACTGATGTTTTGGATGAGATAATTCTTTGCTCACTGCAGAGTGTTTAACAGCATCCCTGCGTCTCTTTACACTTGATGGGAGTAGCACCATTTCTCCAAGCTGTGATAACCAAAATGTGTTTACATATCCCCAGGCACAAATATCCCCTGACAAAATCATCCCTGGCTGGAGACCACTGTGTTAGAAGAATGAAGCTCTAGGCAACCAATACCAAAGCCCAGGATCACAGGAATACAAGTTCAGATAAACTTTTGTATAGGCAGACACCAGTGAGATAGAGAAATAAAATATAGGGTAAAATACTCACTTTGCTTTATAAGGTGAGTCAGATCCAGAGTTTTTTGTTTCCATTAAACTCTCATATTCCTTGGCCCTGAAGAGAAAAAAGTTTTATTACTGTCAGTTAATTTGCTGCTAATTTTTATGATGATCTAAAACCCCATGTTTCTCCTCTCCCAGTATTAGGAACATTAGTTTAACACTTTGATTTCTGAGAATATTTCTTTAAAATACTATAAATGTTATCAAAAAAGACTAAAAATTATTTCCTCATAGGATAAAGAGGAGATTCATAAAAACATTTCTAAGTTTACAGATATGGTACAGAATGGTGCTTATTTTTCAGAAATGTTAAACTCATGATAATTAAATTTAAAACCATATTAGGTTTCTACAAGATAGTTGAAATGGCTAAATATCTATATACCTTAAGAGGTATACAACGCAAAGCTGAATACAAGAATATTTAACTTTAGAAATAATTTGAAAGGCAGTGAAAGTTACTGGACGAGACAAAGATTTGTTTTGTTTTGTTATTTATATTTCTTAAATACCAAAAGCTTGGAAAAATCTGAGATAATGCTTTTCTGCCACTGTCTAACTAGGCTCTAGCTTGCCTGAACCAATAGGGATAGCCATCAACAGTTAATTAACAAAGGTGTCACTATAGCAATCCATTAATATTGACTTAATTTGTCAATTTCTCTTTTTGGAAGAAAAAAAGGAAAATACTAACTTAAATTTTAACTGCTCACCCAAAGAGTCCTAGTCTCAAAGAATTAGTCTAGTGACCTATGAAAGAATTATTCATGATGTAGATCAATCCAGATCACAATGAAAAAATAAGCAATACTTCATAAAAAAATCATGAAAGATGCAAATTACAACACCCCTAATAAGGAAAAAGCAAATTAGCACAGGTTATACATGGGAACAAAAGAATAACTAAATTAGAGTTCAACATTAAATTATGTGCTGTTGCAACCTCCGCATGCTCATTGCTATCAGCCACAATATTAAGGAATATCAAAACAGGAAAATAACCACTTTACAGTGGCAAGTAATTATTTTTGAGAGAGAGAGAGAGAGAGAGAGAGAGAGAGAGAGAGAGAGAGAGAGAAAGCAGGGGAGGGGCAGAGAGAGAGGGAGACACAGAATCCGAAGCAGGCTCCAGGCTCTGAACCCACAAGCAGTAAGAACATGACCTGAGTTGAAGTCAGATGCTTAACCAACTGAGCCACCCAGGCACCCCTCAAAAATCTTAATTTTACCTGAAATAGTAGCTAACCACTTTTTCCTAATTTGAATCCTCTCTTGATTCACTTTTTAGCAATCAGGTAAATATTTATTTCCAGAGTTCCTACTCTGTATAAACTGAGAGGTATATATGTAGCAGGAATGATGTGTCTACATAGGGGGAATAGTCACAGAATTTATTCTCTGTAAGGGAGAGGAAGACATAAGAGTATGAAAAGATACCCAAGTCTACAAGGCAGAGTAAGTGACAGATGACTATTGCCACAAGTGCTTATTTCTAGCTAACATGCTAAAGTAAGTGTCCTGAAGGAAATGGAATGTGTACTTGCTTGAAAAATAGGTAGCATCCAAATACACACAAAAAAGAGGAAATGGTAGTAACAATAGAGAAAAGTGAGTAAGCAATACTCAACACATGGGAAAACACTGGCTATGCTTAGGAAGTGTACAGATCCATTCTGCTGGAGCAAAATACTAAAATGTGGGGATAATGAGAGGTAAGGCAGAAAACAAACGCTTTCAGGTACTCTATTACAATTAAATTCTGATGACTTATTTTGTAGAAAGGACCTACTTTACTTTATTAAGATTTTAAATTTCGGGGTGCCTGGGTGGCTCAGTCTGTTAAGCATCTGACTCTGGATTTCAGCTCATGTCATAATCTCACAGGCCTGAGACTGAGCCCATGTGGGGCTCCACACTTGGCATGGAGTCTGCCTGGGATTCTCTCTCTCCCTCTGTCCCTCCCCTGCTTGGGCACATGCTCACTCACTCGCTTGCTCTATCTCTCTTAAAAAGAAAAAAAGATTTTAAATTTTGTTAGCATAGTGCTGTATACTGCATTCCCTCATTTTTAATGATGTCATCTTAGTCATACTCTTTCTTATTCATGATGTGGCTTGTTTTCACAGCTGTGTCTACCAATATAACTGAAAACACAATCATGATATAAAACATTTCCACCACCCCACAAAATGTTTTCATGTCTCTTTGGAGTCACTCCTCCTTTGCTACTAGCAACTGTTCATCTGCTTTTTACCACTATGGCTTTCTGAATATCAAATTACTACACCCATACACACATAAATTCATTTAACATAAATCTCTTGAGATTCTTTCATAGTGCTGAATGTATTATTAATTAATGGATTTTACTGTTTGTAGTGTACCACTGGGTGGACATCACGATTTATTTATCTCTACTTAGGTATTTCACTTCTTTCTAGATTGGGGCTATTTATGAATAAAGCTACTATGAACATTTGAGGACAAGTTGTTACATAGGCAAATGTCCTAACTTCTCTTGGATAAATACCTAAGAATGGGATTACTGGCTTACATGATAAGCATATTTACCAAAATATTTATAGGAGGGATCATTCCAAAGTGTAATTCTACCAGAAAAGTATGAGAGTTCCAGTTGCTTTAGTACTTAAAGAGTGTCTTGTATAATTTCCTTTTGTTACTGATTTCAAACCTGTTCCTTGTGGTCAAAAATGCCATTATGATTTCAATATTTACAAATTTATGAAAACTTTTGTGGTCAAATATATGGTCTATGCTGGAGAATATTCCATATCATTTGAGCAAAGTATACATTCTGCTGTTTTTGGTGGAATGTTCTCTATACATCTATTGGGTTTAGTTGGCTTGTAATAAGTTATTAACCTTTATTATTTCCTTGTTGATCTTCAGTTTAGCTGTCCTGTTCATTTTTTAAAGTGGGATATTGAAGCCTCTAACTACTACTGTTGAATTATCTATGTCTCCCCCCATTCTGTCAGTTTTTTCTTCATATATTTTGGGGCTCTGATAGGTGCATACATGTTTTAATAGATTCACTCTTTCACCATTATATAATGTCTTCCTTGTCTACGGTATAATTTTTGTCTTTTTTAAAAAATTTTTTTAATGTTTATTTATTTTTAAGACAGAGAGAGACAGAGCATGAACAGGGGAGGGTGAGAGAGAGGGAGACACAGAATCTGAAACAGGCTCCAGGCTCTGAGCTGTCAGCACAGAGCCTGATGTGGGGCTTGAACTCACTAACCGCGAGATCATGACCTGAGCTGAAGTCGGCCGCTTAACCGACTGAGCCACCCAGGCGTCCCTATAATTTTTGTCTTAAAGTCTTTGTTGTGTGATATTAACACAGCTACTTCAGCTATATTATTTTGTAGAGGTAAACTTTGCATAAAATATCTTTCCATCCTTTCATATTAAACCACTTGGGTCCTTATATTCAAAGTGAGTCACGACACCAAACTCCACACCCGAAAAGCAAATAACCCAGTGAAGAAATGGGCAGAAAACATGAATAGACACTTCTCTAAAGAAGACATCCGGATGGCCAACAGGCACATGAAAAGATGTTCAGCGTCGTTCCTTATCAGGGAAATACAAATCAAAACCACACTCAGGTATCACCTCACGCCAGTCAGAGTGGCCAAAATGAACAAATCAGGAGACTATAGATGCTGGAGAGGATGTGGAGAAACGGGAACCCTCTTGCACTGTTGGTGGGAATGCAAATTGGTGCAGCCGCTCTGGAAAGCAGTGTGGAGGTTCCTCAGAAAATTAAAAATAGACCTACCCTATGACCCAGCAATAGCACTGCTAGGAATTTATCCAAGGGACACAGGAGTACTGATGCATAGGGGCACTTGTACCCCAATGTTCATAGCAGCACTCTCAACAATAGCCAAATTATGGAAAGAGCCTAAATGTCCATCAACTGATGAATGGATAAAGACATTGTGGTTTATATACACTATGGAATACTACGTGGCAATGAGAAAAAATGAAATATGGCCTTTTGTAGCAACGTGGATGGAACTGGAGAGTGTGATGCTAAGTGAAATAAGCCATACAGAGAAAGACAGATACCATATGGTTTCACTCTTATGTGGATCCTGAGAAACTTAACAGGAACCCATGGGGGAGGGGAAGGAAAAAAAAAAAAAAGAGGTTAGAGTGGGAGAGAGCCAAAGCATAAGAGACTGTTGAGAACTGAGAGCAAACTGAGGGTTGATGGGGGGTGGGAGGGAGGAGAGGGTGGGTGATGGGTATTGAGGAGGGCACCTTTTGGGATGAGCACTGGGTGTTGTATGGAAACCAATTTGACAATAAATTTCATATATAAATTAAAAAAAAAAAGAAAAGCACACAGACGCAAAAAAACAAAAAAAAAACAAAGTGAGTCACGAAAAAAACATACAGTTGGATCATTTCTAAAAATCCATTGTGCCAACCTGTGTCTTTCACTGGAATATTTACTGTACTTACATTTAATGTAATAAATGAGGACTGATTTGCTTTTGCCATTTTGCTATTTCCCATATATCTTTGTCCCTCTCAATTCTACCTTACTACTGCTTTGTTTTGTGTTAGAAATTTTCCAGAGTGCCATTTTCATTCTCTTCTCATTTCTTCTAGTATGATTCTATATATACATACATACATACACACACAGAATTAACTTCTTAGCAGTTGTCCTGGGAATTATAATTAACAGTTCATAACAATCCAGTTACAATTAATACCAACTTCCTTTCAGCAGTATATAAACATATTGTTCCTATATAGCTCTGTACTTCCTTTATGCTATTATTACAAATTACATCCTTATATATTATGTGTTCATCAATGTAAGTTTGATAATTATTGTTTTGGGCAAATGTCTTTTAAATCAAATAGAAAAAATACTTATTTTTTATTTTTATTTATCACGAAATATATTAATTTCTCTTTCATTTTTGAAGTTTTGCCAGACATACAATTTTTGGTTGACAATTTGTTTTTGATTTTTTTCTACAAGGGAACTGAATATGTCATCCTACTACCTTTTAGCCTGTATAGGTTCTGATTAGAAATAAGCTGTTAATTATATTGAGAATGTTTCATATATGAAGAGCTGATTCACTTTTGCTGCTTTCAAGATTTTTTTGTCTTTGCCTTACAACACTTTGATTATAATGTGTAACAGTTTGGATTGCTGAGTTTCCTCTACTTAAAGTTTGTTGTGTGTCTGAGATGTGCAGATTCATATCTTACATTAAATTTGGGAATTTTCCACCCATTATTTCCTCAAATATTCTTTCTCTCTACTCTCTATTTTTTTCTCTCTCTACTCTCCTTCTGGGACTCCCCTTCAACATGTATTGGTCCCACAGGTTTTTGAAACTCTATTCATTTTTTTCATTCTTTCCCCCATAGAGATAATCTCAGATGATCTATCTTCAAGTTCACAGATTCTTATTTCTACTTGCCCAAATTAGCTGTTGAATTCTTCAGGTGAATTTTTCATTTTGGTCACTGTATTTTTCAGCTACAAAATTTCTATTCATCCTTTTTATAATTTAAATTATATATTAAATAAAATATAAATATAATTTTAATATATCATTATTACTATTCCCCAGTTGGTTAGATATCATTCTCATGGAACCTTTAGTTCCCTGAGTATATTTTAACTTAAAATTTTTTTTTAATATTTATGATTTAGAGAGAGAAAGAGAGAGAGAGAGAGAGAGAGAGAGAGAGAGAGAGAGAGAGAGGGAGAGGGGCAGAGATAGAGGGAGACATAGAATCTCAAGCAGGCTCCAGGCTCTGAGCTGTCAGCATAGAGCCCGATGCAGGCTGGAATTCGCACACCATGAGATCATGACCTGAGCCAAAGTCGGACAGTCAACGAACTGAACAACCCAGGCATCCCAAGTATACTTTAACGTTTTAATTTAAAGTTTTGTGTATTAAGGCCAATGTGTGGGTTTCTCCTGGGACATTTTCTATTAATTTTTTTTTTCCTGTGTATAGGCCAACTTCCTTTTTGTTTGTACACCTTGTAACTTTTTGTCAAAAACTAGACATTTTGAATATTATAATGTGGCAATGCTGAAAATCAAATTCTCCTCCTCTGACAGGGTGCGTTTTTGCTGCTTGATGTAGTTTTATTTATTTGGTAACTTTTTTTTAATATGAAATTTATTGTCAAATTGTCAACACCCAGTGCTCAGTCCAACAGGTGCCCTCCTCAATGCCCATTACCCACTTTCACCTCCCTCCCACTTTTCTGAATTAATCATCTAAAGTTTGTATTCTTTGTCACTATGGCCACTAAAGTCTCTGTTCAGTTAGTTTAGTGATCAACTAGTGATGCAAGTGCTTTCCTTAAATACCAGGAATGACAACAACAACAACAAAAGTCCTAATATCATATTTGCTGATGTGCTGTGTGTGCGGTTGAGACAAAATGACAAAACTCTGGCAGTTTACAACTCTTCATGCATATAAGCCTGGAGGTCAGCCAGAGATAAGACCTTAGGAAATTCTCAGGTCTTTTCTGAACATGTATCCATCCAGCTCTGGGCATGCATTTGGCCCTCTAGATTTTTCACAGTATGTGGGAGCGCCTCAAAGCCCTTATTACTGAAAGCATTTCAATCCTCCCCTCCCCTCCTCAAGGCACCTCACTCCCAAGCTTCTTGATTATTGTTTGTCCTGAGTGTTTTTCCTTGCCCCAGACTGCACTGTCTAATACATCTGCCTTTAAGTTTTTTTTTTTTTTTTTTTTGACAACTGCCCCCAGGTAGCCTCTGCAGCTCTGGGAGATTTCTGAGTTACGTTAAAGAAAGGCAACCTGTGGAACCACTCCTTCAGAAAATCATCAAACAGATCAAAATAAACAACTACACATCACGAATATAAAGTCTTATCTGCTCCCTGTAGTACTAGGTACCTGTATCAGGGATGTAGGTGGTTGTCTTCAAAGCTGCTGCTGAGCTCGGGAGTGGAAGATGTAATTAGGGTAAATTAAAATGCCACTAAACTCTCTTAAAAACGTTCAGTTGATTGTTTTGCATTGTGTTTTCCCCTGGTAGCAGTAAGTTTTTGATTAATTTCCAGCAGTACAAAAGTTGAATCTGACAGTTTTTGCCAGTTAATCCATTGTTTTCATAGGGTTATAGACTACTACTGCAGTCCCTACGAAGCCATTTTCACTCACATAATTCAAGAATTCTAAATTCAAGTCTTTGTTTTTTATCAGTACATTTACGTAGCATTATTTCTGCTATTTTGTTTTTTAAACTAACTTTATTGAGATATAATTCAAATACCATCTAAATGTATAATTCAATGTTTTTTATTATATTCACAAGGTTGTGCATGCATCATCACAATCTAACTTTAGAACATTTTTATACTCATTGAATAAAACACAATAACTTTTAGCCATCAATCCCCATTTTACCCCTCCTGCTCCCATCCCTAAGCACCACTAATCATTCTGTGTCTACAAATTTTCCTATCCTGGGGGCGCCTGGTGGTTCAGTCGGTTAAGCTTCCAACTTCAGCTCGGGTCATGATCTCACGGGTCATGAGTTCGAGCCCACTTCAGATTCTGTGTCTCCCTTTCTCTCTGCCCCTCCTCCACTCATTCACACACACTCTCTCTCTCTCAAAAATATATAAAAACATTAAAAAAATTAAAATAAATAAAAATAAATTTTCCTATCCTGGATATTTCATGTAAGTGCTGATATTTCATAGGATACATGGCCTTTTTAGACTCGCTTCTTTCACTTAGCATGCTTTTCAAAGTTCATCCATATTGTAGCATATATCACTACTTCATTTCTTTTTATTTCTAAATACTATTTCATTGTATGAGTATACATATTTTACTTAACCATTCAACAGATGACGAATATTGGGTTATTTCCACCTTTTGGCTGTTTTCAATAATGCTGTAACATATGTTTACAAGTTTTTAAATTTTTTTAATATTTATTTTTGAGAGAGAGAAGAGAGAGAGAGAGAGAGAGAGGGAGAGAGGGAGAGAGGGAGACACAGAATCGAAAGCAGGCTCCAGGCTCTGAGCTGTCAGCACAGAGCCTGACGCAGGGCTTGAACTCACGAACGTGAGATCATGATCTGAGCCAAAGTCAGACGCTTAACCGACTGAGCCACCCAGGTGCACCTGTATACAAGTTTTATTTTACTATATAATTAGGATTCTCCTGCATATAGAGCTGTGAGTGGAATTACTATGTCACATAGTAGTAATTCTATGTTTAACTTTTTAGGAACTAAGCAAGTATTTTCCAAAGTAGACAATTTTACATCCCTACCACTGAGCTATGAAGATTCTAACTTATCCACATATTTGTTGTTAATTTCATTATTAAAGAATTATCAAATTTAATAATTTAATTAACTAACTAAATAATTAAATATAGCCATCCTACTTGGTAGAAAGTGGAATCTCATTATGAACTTGTTTGCATTTCCTTGAGGACTACTGATTTTGGGCCTTTTTGTGATCATATTGGCCATTTGTATATCTTGTTCAAGAAATGTCTACTCAGATCCCTTGCCCGTTTATTACTGGGATATTTGCCTTTTATTATGGAGCTGGAAAAGGTCTTCATATATACTGGCTGTAAGTTTCTTACAGGAACATGATTTGCAAATATATTTTCTCATGCTGCACGTTGTCTGGTCATTTCTTTGATGGTATCTTTTCAAGCACATTTTGAATTTGACATCATCCAATTTACCTTTTCTGTTTTGGTGCTAGCAGCTTTATTTTAAAATTTCTGTTCAGGAAGATGACTTCTTTCCTCTTTTTCTATATTTTCATTTATTGATCAAATCTTCTGTTTTCTTTATCCAAATCAGTTTTTCTCAAATAAGGGTACACAGTCATAACAACTATAAATGATAACAACTTTGTTTCTCCCTTTCTGATTTCCCACAGCTTAAACTTACTAACTTAAATACAATCTCCACTACAATATCAAACAAAAAGGGGCAGTGGCAGATGTGTCCTTGTCTACTCTTAAATGAGAATGCATTCAATAGTTTACTAAGTATATCTTCTCTAAGGTTTTGGTTAATACTTTATCAGATCCTGAAGTTTCTCTCAATAATATTATTCTGCTGAAGTTTTTCTCTTGAATGGATGTATTGCTTTTACTAAGTCCATTGAGAGAATCAGGATTTTTCTCCTTATTCAATTAATGTGATGACTTATGCTGATTCATTTTTAAATGTTCAACAAACCTAACATTCAAATAAACTTAAACTGGAATTTTCTCCAAGGCTATGAACTATGTTAATGACAAATTATAGGTTACCACTTACTTTAAAATTAGGGACGTTCTCATATTGGCTACATACTTTAAAAATATTCCCAGTGTCATCTACATTTAAAAAAAATGTCGGGGCGCCTGGGTGGCGCAGTCGGTTGAGCGTCCGACTTCAGCCAGGTCACGATCTCGCAGTCCGTGAGTTCGAGCCCCGCGTCAGGCTCTGGGCTGATGGCTCAGAGCCTGGAGCCTGTTTCCGATTCTGTGTCTCCCTCTCTCTCTGCCCCTTCCCCGTTCATGCTCTGTCTCTCTCTGTCCCAAAAATAAATAAACGTTGAAAAAAAAATTAAAAAAAAATTAAAATAAAAAAAATGTTTATTTTTTAGAAGGGGGAAAAAGGGGGGAGGGGAGAGAGAGAGAGAGAGAGAGAGAGAGAGAGAGAGAGAGAGGATGCACATGCAAGGGAGGGGCAGAGAGAGGAGACAGAGAGAATCCTAAGCAGGCTCTGCCCTGTCAAGACAGAGCCCAACATAGGACTCGAATTCACGAACCCACGAGATCATGACCTGAGCCAAAATCAAGAGTTGGACGCTTAACCAACTGAGCCACTCAGGCGCACCCCCCTCCTAAATTTATATACACCATTTAATATGTGATGAGCACTTTACGTGAATTAACTTGACGTAATCCTCATAATAAAGTTATGAGTTAACCATTTTACAGATGAGGAAACTTGCACTGAGAAGTTGTTCAAAGTTATATTACATAGATGGATTCAAATCAAAGTATTTAGAACCAAAGTCTAATAGAAAACATCTGTCCTGTTTTGGAAAACAGGAAAAAAGAGTAAAGAGGGAGAAAGAGGGTCCTTTTGCCAGAAAAAGATATTTTATATGCTAGGGTAAAGGGACTGATAAAATTGCATCAAACCTGTATTTAAATTTTCTAATGATACATTTCTCTTTCAAATTCTTGTTTAACTAAATGTTCTGTTAACATACATTGAGCCTAGGCAGCTTGATCCCCAGCATGAAACAGAAAGGAAAACTTTGGGGGTCAAAGTAATTATCTTTCAACACACAACATTTGCTTTTCAGCAAGGAAGAAGTAAAAATTTCACTATTTGCAAATGACATGATACTCTATGTTTCTGTATAGAAAACCCAAAAGATTCCACTAAAAAATTGCTAGGACTGATACAAGAATCCAATAAAGCCACAGGACACAAAATCAACATACAGAAATCTGTCACATTTCTATACACCAATAATAAATCAGCAGAAAGAGAAATCAAGTAGTCAAGCCCATTTACAACTGTACCAAAAATCATAAGATACCTAGGAATACACCTAACCAAAGAGGTAAAAGATCTGTACTCTGAAAAACTATAAAACACCTACAAAAGGAACTGAAGATGACACAACAAAGTGAAAAACATTCACGTTCATGGATTGAAAGAACAAATATTGTTAAAATGTCTATAGTACCCAAAGCAACCTAGACAGCTGATGCAATCCCTATCAAAATAACACCAGCATTCTTCAAAGAGCTAGAACAAACAATCCTAAAATTTGTATGGAACCACAAAAGACCCTGAATAGCCAAAGCAATCTTAAAAAAGAAGAGCAAAGCTACAAGCATCACAATTCTGGACCAAGTTACATTACAAAGCTGTAGTGATCAAGGCAATATGGTACTGGCACAAAAACAGACACACAGATCAAAGGAACAGTATAGAATAGCCAGATGAATCTGCAACTATATGGTCAACTAATATTTGACAAAGAAGAAAAGAATATCTAATGGAAAAAAGACAGTCTCTTAAATAAATGGTGTTGGAAAAACTGAACAGCAACATCAAAAAGAATGAAACCAGACCACTTTCTTTCACCATACACAAACATAAATTCAAAGGATTAAAGACCTAAATGTGAGACAAGAAACCATCAAAACCTTAGAGGAGAACACAGGCAGAAACTTCTTTGATATTAACCATAGCAACTTCTTACTAGATATGTCTCCTGAGGTAAAGAAAACAAAAGCAAAAATAAACTATTGGGACTTAAGATAAAAAAGCTTCTGCATAGCAAAGGAAACAATCAACAAAACTAGAAGGCAATTTATGGAATGGAAGAAGATATTTGCAAATGGCATATCTGATAAAGGGTTAGTATCTAAAATCTATAAAGAACTTGTAGAAGTCAATACCCAAAAGTGAATAATCCAGTTAAGAAATGGGCAGAAGAAATAGACATTTTTCCAAAGAAGACATACAGATTGCTAACAGATACATGAAAAGATGCTCAACATCACACATCAGCAGAGAAATACAAATCAAAACTACAATGAGGTATCATCTCACACCAGTGATAATGGCTAAAATTAACAACACATGAAACAACAGGTGTTGGCAAGGATGTAGAGAAAGGGGAACCCTCTTACACTGATGGTGGGAATGCAAACTGGTGCGGGCAGCCAGGAAAACAGTATGGAGATGCCTCAAAAAGTTAAAAATAGAACTACCCTATGATCCAGCAGTTATACTACTAAGTATTTATCCAAAGGGCACAAAAATACTGATTCACGGGGATAAATGCACCCTGTTTATAGCAGCATTACCAATAGTCAAATTAAAAGAGCCCAAATGTCACCGACTGATGAATGGATAAAGAAGATGTGATTTATACACACACACACACACACACACACACACACACACACACATATGTGTATATATGTATATATGTATATATATGTGTGTATATATATGTATATGTATATACGTATACATATATATATACATATACACATTGTGTATGTATATATGGGTGTGTGCCTACACATATACACACACACATATATACATACACAATGGAATATTACTCAGCCATAAAAAGAATGAGATCTTGCCATTTGCAATGACATGGATGGAGCTAGAGAGTATTATGCTATGCAAAATAAGACCATCAAAGAAAGATAAATATCATGTGATTTCACTCATATGTGAAACAAAACTACTGGACATAGGGGTAAAAAAAGATACATAAACCAGAAACAAGACTTTTAACTATAGAGAAGAAACTGAGGGTTCTTGGAGGGGAGGTGAGCAGGGGGATGAATTGAATAGATGATGGGTATTAAGGAGGGCATTTGTTGTAATAAGCACTGTGTTGTATGTAAGCGATGAATCACTAAACTCCACACCCGAAACTAGTATTACACTGTATTTTAACTGACTGGAACTTAAAGAAAAACTTTTGAAAAAAGATCTTTGGGATATAGCAAGAGCTGATTTAAGAAGGAAGTTTATAGCAATATAGGCCTATCTGAAGAAGGAAGAAAAATCACAAATAAACAACCTAACCTTACACCTAAAGGAGCTAGCAAAAAAAAAAAAAAAAAAAAAAAACAACAACAACAAAAAACAAAACACAAAATCAGCAGAAGAAAATGATGAAGATTAGAACAGAAGTAAGTGAAATAGAAACTAAAAAAATAACAGATCAATGAAATCAACACTGGTTCTCTAAAGATCAACAAAACTGATAAGCTTCTAGCCAAACTCGTCAAAATCATCAAAGAGAGAGAGAGAGAGAGAGAGAGAAGACTCAAATAAAATCAGCAACACAAGAAAAAAATAACCACTGACACCACAGAAATACAAACAATTATAAGAGAATATTATGAAAAATTATATGCCAACAAATTGGACAACCTAGAAGAAATGGGTAAATTCCTAGAAACATATAATCTCCCTAAATTGAAGCAGGAAGAAATAGAAATTTTGAACAGACCAATTACCAGCAATGAAATTGAATCAGTAATAAAAAAATTCCCAGCAAACGGAAGTCCAGGACCAGATGGCTTCACAGGCGAATTCTACCAAATAGTTAAAGAGTTAATACCTATTCTTCTCAAACTATTCCAAAATATCGAAAAGGAAGGAAAAATTTCAAATTCAATCTATGAGGCCAGAATTATCCTGATACCAAAAACAGATAAGGACACCACTAAAAATAAGAACTACAGACCAATAACCTTGAGGATGCAAAAAACCTCAATAAAATACTACCAAACTGAATCCAATCCAGCAATACATTAAAGAAATCATTCACCACACTCAAAGTGTGATTTGTTCCTGGGATGCAAGGGTGGGTCAATATTCACAAATTAATCAAAGTGACACATCACATCAACAAGACAAAGGATAAAAACCATATGATCATTTCAGTAGATGCAGAAAAAAACATCTGATAGAGTTTAACACCAATCATGATAAAAGCCCCCAACAAAGTTGATTTAGAGGGAACACACCTCAACATAATAAAAGCTTTATATGAGCAAACATATTCAATGGGAAAAAAAGTGAGAGCTTTCCCCTATGGTCAGGAACAAGACAAGGATGTCCACTCTCCCCCACTTTTATTCAACATAATACTGGAAGTCTTAGGCACATGAATCAGACAAGAAAAAGAAATATGAGGCATCCAAATTGGTAAGGAAGAAGTATAACTTTAATCATCTGCAGATAATATGATACTAAATGCAGAAAACCCTATAGATTCCAGCAAAAAACTACTAGAACTGATAAGTGAACTTATTGAGGTTCTAGGATACAAAATCAATGTGCAGAAATTGGTTGAGTGTCTATACACTAATAACAAAGCAGCAGAAAGAGAAATTAAGAAATTAATCCCATTTAAAAATGCACCAAAAATAATACCTAGGAATAAACCTAACCAAAGAGGCAAAAGACCTGCACTCTGAAAACTATAAAACACTGATGAAAGAAACTGAAGACAACACAAATAAATGAATTTCATGCTCATGGAATGGAAGAACAAATATTGTTAAGATATCTAGATGGCCAACAGACACATGAAAAGATGCTCAACATCACTCACCATAAGGGAAATGCAAATCAAAACCACAATGAGATACCACCTCACACCTGCCAGAATGGCTAAAATCAACAACAAAAGAAACAAAAGGTGTTGGCAAGGATGTGGAGAAACAGGAACCCTCTCTTGCACAGTTGGTGGGAATACAAACTGGTGCAGCCACTATGGAAGACAGTATTCAGTTTCCTCAAAAAGTTAAAAACAGAACTACATTAGGACCCATTAATTGCACTAGTGGGTATTTACCCAAAAAATACAAAAGCACTAATTCAGAGGGTTACGTGCACCCCTATGTTTATGGCAGCATTATTTACATAACAGCCAAATGATGGAAGCACCCCCAGGGTCCATGTATAGATGAATGGATAAAGAAGATATGGCATATATGTGTGTGTGTGTATGGAATTTATATGGAATATTATATTACATATATAATATTACTATATTTATATTATATATAAATTATAATAAAATATTATATTATTCTATAAGTATATGTGGAATATTATTCAGCCATAAAAAGAGTGAAATTTTACCATTTGCAACAATATGGATGGAGCTACAGAGTATAATGCTAAGTGAAATAAGTCAGAGACAGACAAATCATACGATTTCACTCATGTGGAATTTAAGAAGCAAAACAAATGAACAAAGGAAAAAAAAGAGACAAACCAAAAAACAGACTCTCAACTACAGAGAACAAACATGGTTACCAAAGGGGTGGGGGGTGGAGGGATGGGTGAAATAGCTGAAGGCAATTAAAGAATACACTTACGATGACGAGCACTGAGTAATGTATAGAAATGCTGAATCACTGTAGTGTATGCTTGAAATTAACACTGTATGTTAACTTTGCTGGAATTAAAATAAAAAACTTAAAAATAAAGGAATTAAACCTCATGTGTCCCATTCTTCACTTTTAATCTTGCCAATTTTAATAATACCCAAAATCCAAGAGCACATTTTGCATACTGTATATTGGCCAATTTGACAATAAATTATATTTAAAAAAAAATAAGTAAATAATAAACAAAAGAATACCCAAATAATTTTAGTTTCACAGAAAATCAAATGATATCTGATTTAATACTATTATTTCTTCTTCAGATAGTTTCTCATATATTCATGTTTATTATTCATTCAATAAATATTTATTGAGTATGTATAATGTATCAAAAATTATTCTCAGCATTAAACATATAGTATATAAAAAACTCAGATATAAAAAGCTCAATAAGGTAACTATTCTCATATGAAAGTTTACAGTGGGGGGAAATGGAAGGAAGGGAGGAGGGAAATGAGGAAGGAAGGAAGGAAGGAAGGAAGGAAGGAAGGAAGGAAGGAAGG
>NW_024412415.1:40716324-40799875 GCF_014898765.1 Herpailurus yagouaroundi | reverse complement strand
AGGAAGGAAGGAAGGAAGGAAGGAAGGAAGGAAGGAAGGAAGGAAGGAAGGAAAGAAGGAAGGAAAGAAATCTGAAAATAAGAAATGCTATGAAGAAAACAGAACAATCAATATAGAGTAACTGGATATATATGTGTGTTGAGGAGTCATGGGATTTACAGAGGGCCTCGTGAAAGATTTCTAAATAATTACTCTAGGGGTGCCTGCGTGGCTAAATTGGTTAAGCGTCTGACTCTTGATTTTGGCCCAGGTCATAATCTCACGGTTTGTGGGTTTGAGCCCCGCATCGGGTTCGACACTAATGGTGCAGGCCCTGCTTGGGATTCTTTCCCTCTGCCCCTTCAACATACTCTCTCTTCTCTCTCAAAATGAATAAACTTAAAAAAAATAATAATGATAACTCTAAGTAGAAACTTGAATGAAGTGAAGAAGCTGGTCACAGATAAATCTGGGGAAAGCTCAGATTGGGTAGACAGAACTTTAAGTGCCAATACATTAAGGTATATTCAAGAAACAGAATGGCAACAATGAAAAAAATGGAGGCAGAATCATGATTATATAAACATGCTACTCCATTAAAAATGCATTCTTGAAAGTCTGCAATGATCTTGATTAGTATCAAACACAATGGCCTTTTCTCTCTATTCCTTCTTGACGTTTCTGTCCCTGTATTTTACAACTCAATATCACTGCCCTTTGCAAGGCTTCATCTTCTTTAATTTCTATTTAATAACTATTATTCTCACCACTGAAATTTTAATATTATAATAATGAACGCTTATAATAATGTATGCTAACTATATAACTTTAGCTTTCAGTCCAAATGTCAAACTTTTCTAGCTCTTCACTTGGTAGTTCAACCTTCATCTTTTCCTCTACAACTTTAAAGCAAAACTCATGGTTGCCATTGTATATCCACTTCACTAGATTTCTCAATAGTACCTTGGACTGAAATTTCAAAATTATTTTCTATTTTTCATTTTTTCAAATAATATATCATCAAAAATTATTAGATTAAAACACTTTTTGATTATTTTCTTTACTCCTAATTTTTTCTGCAGTATACTATAATGTAAGGCCTATCACTTCATGCTTGGATTAGTAGAATAATCTCCTATTCACTCAAGTTCTCAACCTTGTAACCCTGTAGCATAGCACAGGTTATAAATCTTCCCAAATCACTGGCTTCTTGATGTTACTCCCTTTGTTACCTATGGTGGTTCCTTTTCAAAAGATCTAGTCAATCTGCTAAATGGCATTCAAGGCTCTCTATAATGTGACCCTGTTCTAGCTATCCAACTTTATTTTCTTTCACATTACCATCTGCATTTTATAATTAGATTTGCACAGTATATTTTTGAGACATTATGAGATTTTTTTCTTGAGAACTGTTTTGAGACATTTTCACCAGTTAGGCTACTGCTTCCAGCAGGAGGGCAGTATTATAAATACCTGCACAGACTAATGCTGAAGGCAAAGAACAGGAGGAAAATATTACCTTTACAAAAATAAATTTCAGTTAAAAAGAATAAGTAGACATTTAACACGCATACAAATGGGAGCTCTGTCTACCAGTTCCTCTGGGATATCCCTTTGATAGCTCAAACCTACCCACATAGCATCTATCACATCATCTTTATCTGTGCCCCTATTTCTTTTCTTCCCCAACTTTATTGAGATATAATTGATATATAGCATAGTGTAAGTTTAAGGTGTACAATGTAATCACCTTATATCTATATCCATATCTAGCTGTATATATTGCAAAATGAATACAATAAGGTTAGTAAACACCTCCAATACCCATATAACTACCATTTTGTGTGTGTGACAGAACATGTAGTATATACTTAGTAACTTTCAAGTTATGTAGTATTGCTAATGATTGTCACCAACCTGTTTATTAGATCCCCAGAACTTATTCATTTCATAGCTGGAAGTTGGTACTCTGACCAACATCTCATTTCCTTGGTTCCCAAGCCACTGACAATCACCATTTCTACTCTGTTCCTATGAGTTTATCTTTTTCAGATTCTACATATAAGTGGAATCATATAGTATTTGTTCCTTTGACTTTTTTCCACTTAGTTTAACACCCTTAAGGTCCATCCATGTTGTCACAAAAGCCAGAATTTCCTTCTTTTGGCTTTACTTCAGTCAAGGACATTGGTATATAGCTAGAATCTCCAGGGTCATCAGCAATTTCTTCCTGTCTCCTTCGCTCACATCAAGACATCTACATAATCTTTTTCAGATTTCTTTCTTCTATCCATCTCCTCCACCACATGTCTGTGCCAAACATTCTGGCATTTAATTTCGATCCTTAACGAACCATTGTCTAATTATGTGTGAGGAAGTTAAAACAATTTTTTTTATTATAACTGTAGCCTTTAGAACCCTAGGCTTTGAGCCTACGTTTTCTTCCATTTGTAAGATGAGGCAATAGAACTAGCTAAATTCTTAAGGTCTTTTCTAGCTGTAAGATTCCATACTTCTAAATTCCTATAAACACTAGGTATCAAATTGTTAGGCACATTAGGAGTTAAAAACTTGTTAAAATGTAGATTTCTCACTAAAACCAAGTGAATCCGAATCAATAAGCTGAAGTCTAGGTGTGAATCTACCTTTTAAAAAGGATCTCAATTGACTCCAATGCAAGAAGTATAAGGATCACAGTTTGAAAATCATTGTCCTGTTTCATGATTCAATTCATATGCAAAGCAACACAACCCTTGTTATCAATTGGTTTTTTCTTATTTAATTGGCTGATAGTTTTTAGAGTATAATCTGATTTCCAGAGGGTCTCAGAGAGTCTTTCAGGTCAAACTTTTTCACTCTCATTCTCTTAAAAGCATACAGTGGATTTCCATATTCCGCATTATAAATACATGCCCATGTTACATATTCTAAAAACATCATGCCATACATTACTTGATAGTCTCCTTATTATTGGCTATCTAAACTATTACTCAAGTTTCTGCTCTTAGGATTACCAACACAATGAACACTCATAGACTATTTTAATTTTGCTTATAATGGGTACTTCTAGTCTAAGACAATATCTGAGGCATAATAAAGAGCTTAATAAATACGAGCCACTTTTTGTTTATATGTATTTCTTTTTATCATCATCATCAATTTTATAAGTAGTCTTCCCTGACTACCCAGGCATAACTAAGTTTATTCTCCCTGGAGTTCACCTAAATACTTATTTATACCTTTCTTCTGCTACTGTGGACACACTGTCTCATATAAGGGTTATTTATATGTAATGTATCTCTATTAATACCTTGTAAATGTCACAAGGGTAGAAGTTATGTTCTATTCACTTTTGTTTGCTGATCATTCAAATATTTGAGTAATGGGTTGAATGGATTCCTTAAGACCACAGAGGACATAACCAACACATACAAAGGATGCAAAAGGTTTCACCTTAAAGTTCTACATCAGAATCCTATAATAGGTGTTAGCCCTTATATCTTTCCCCTGCCTCTCTTCTGCTCAACTACAGTCTCCATGACCATGGTTGGGCTCACTGGTCAATTGTAAGCCAAGGATTAACCCTATCATATCTCAAACATAAATTCAAGGCAGACTCTATGTTTGTCTGTGCATGTATCTATACCTGAATTTACCTCTAAATACACATTATGGACAGATAGCTATTCACTTTCTCTTCTCATATATTCATTTATATGTTTACATACCTATATTTATTCATATGTATATAGGTATACATAGACACACACCTTCATTCTCTCATTGCTCTCCTTCCATCATTTCAAAACATCTTCTTGAAAGTTCTTTATTCTCAGAGATAAGGATTCTGTTATCCTAGTGATTACCACTGGATAACTGAAAGGTGATATGCAAGCTGCCAATACTGCAGACACAGGTCTGGCTATATACAGTGAAAACCTATGACTCTAATAGTTGCTCTAACTAGCAGCTCTCTCCCTTGCTCATTCCTACCTCCATTCAAACTCCAGATCAATGACAATCTGTCCCACAAATCTAATTTCTTGCTTAATGTCATCACACTTCTGTTCTAAAATGCAGTCTAGTGATTAGAGCTTTACTGCCTATCTTGCTTTTCTTGGTCTTCTGCACCACATGATGGATCCTTTCCACCTAATTTCCAGCAGCAAACAAAGTTCTGACTCCTCTTATGGACTCCTCTTTCAGAATAAATTTTTTGCCTGAATGTCAAAACTTTCAAGGAACCACATACACTCTCACAGTTCATCCAGTATAGGTCATATAGAACCTTACTAATTAGTTTTAGAACACATACCCACAATTTAAACCACCTGCTAATTCTGGCTTTGCCATTAGACAATGTCCCTCATCTAGCTGGTGTCAAAGGAAGACCAAATATCTCTGGTTTTACATCATCTAAAATCAGGTCCCTACAGCCTTACCCTCACTAACTATAACCATTAAACCTGGAATGGACTATCATGCCTCAAGGCTGAATTCTGATTTATGAAAGTAAATTCATAGTTCTTTTCTCTACTTTTATAAAGCCAAAGAAATCCCAGTGATATGAACACTAATTTCATAATCCAATCTCATCTAATTCTTTTTAACTAATGTTTGTTGAAAACCTAATAGGTGCCAGCAATAGAGACAAAAATCCTCATGTATATATTCCAGTGGGAGAAAAGCAATGTGTAAATAAATAATATACATACTATATTAAATAATATAGTATAATATATATAATACATAGTATATATGTATACTAATACACATAGTATAATAAATAATAAATACATAGTACTTTAGAAGATGGTAAGTGCTAAAGCAAAAATAACTGGGGAAATGTTGATAACGCTGCTTGACAATTTTGTTTTCAGTCATTATAGATTAGCTAGTATCATACTAGCCCTTCTGTTATGAACAACAATGAAAATTCCTAAAGTATATACGGAATTACTGTTTTTCATGTATCAACTAGTAGCCTAGGACAGTAATCCCTGAGTAAAAGGAAACACCTGCTGTACACCTGTTACTTCACCATGTAAAGAAGAGGAATATGTATAAGACATAGACTCTGCCATAAAGGAGTTTACAATTCAGTTGAGGTAGTGAGTGTCACATATATCAAATGTTAACTGGGTGGCTCAGTTGGTTAAGCGACCGACTTGGCTCAGGTCATGATCTCATGGTTCATGAGTTTCAGCCCCCCATCAGACTTGCTGACAGCTCAGAGCAGAGTCTGCTTCAGATTCTGTGTCTCCCTCTCTTTCTGCCCATCTCCCTGCTCACACTCTCTCTCTCAAGATTAAATAAACATTAAAAATTTTTTTAATTAAAAAAAGATAACAGTAAAACATAAAACAACCACAGCAATAGTTTCAGTAAATATAAACTGATTAAAAACTGCAAATAGACAGTGTCAGAAAAGACAGAAAAGGAAGACTCACATATGACAATTATAAGAAATACACAAAAATATATAAGGAGATAAAGTTGTAAGTTTAAAACTAAAAGAATGGGAAAAGATTTATCATGAGAATACTAAAGTTAGATAAAGTAGATAGATAGTAGTAGATAGATAAAGTTAGATAAAGTAGACTTAATCATAAGAAATATTAAGAAGTTATTAATATTAAGAATCATAATATTAAGAAATATAATGGTAACGGGATCAATTTTTCAAGGAGATAAAATAATACTAAGTTTGTATGTATCCAGCAACAAAGCTTCAAAATTTGAAGCAAACTGGAAAATACTGAAGTGTGAAATGGAAGTGTGAAATAATATTATTATAATAAATGAATATGAATAATAATAAATGTTAATATTCTTTATTAACTGATACAATAGGAATCTAGAGAGACAGACAAAATAAATACAAAGAAAACCCAGGAAGAAAGAATTTAAAATATAAATAAATGAAATACAACAAAATGAAAATCAAATGACAGTGGAAGTTCATAAATTAAGTTCATTAATTAAAATTGATAAATTCCTGGCCAGAGTGATCAAAGAATACAATCGCAATTTTCAGGAATAAAAAAAGCCATGTCACTATAGAATCTTAGAGGTTTAAAAAGTAGAAAAAAAATGTTTTAAGACTATATTTTTATAGAAATTTCAGGTTCACTGAAAATTCGAGAGAAAGGTATAAAGATTCCCCATATACCTGTTGCCCCACACATGCTTAAGCCTCTCCCAAGGTCAACAACACCCAACAGAGTGGTACATTTGTTACAACTATTGAACCTACACTGACACATTATTATCACCCCAAATCCATAGTTTACATTAGGATTCACTCTAAGTGTTCTATATTCTGTGGGTTTGGACAAATGTAAAATGACATGTATAAAGTGTAAAATCAGTGTCCAGATTCAATTTTAGCTGTGGATGGCCAGTCATCCAACACCATTTGTTGAAAAGGCTATCCTTCCCATATTGTATTGTCTTTGTTCCTCTGTCACAGATCAGTTGACTCTGTTTATATGGGTCTATTTCTGGGCTATTTTTTGCATTGATCTATCTATCAGTTCTTTTGCTAATACCATACTGTCTTAATTACTATAGTTTTATAATAAGTTCTGAAGTCAGGTATTGTCAATCCTCCAACTTTGTTCTTCTCTTTCAATAGTATAGTGTCTAATCTGGGTCTTTTGCCTCTCCATATAAACTCTGAAATTAGTTTGCCAATATCCATAAAATAACTTGATGGGATTTTGACTGGGATTGCATTGAATCAATGCAATCAACCTGGGAAGAACTGACATTTGGACAATATTCTCTGCATTCATAAACATGGAATAATATCTCTCCATTTCTTTTTTTTTTTTTTTGAGTATAGTTGACATACAATATTACATTAGTGTCAGGTATATAACTACCATTCATTTCTTTTAACAGAGTTTTGTAGTATTCCTACATACAGCTTGTACATATTTTGTTAGGTTTATACCTAAGTATTTAATTTGGGGGGTTACTAATGTATGTGGTATTGTGGTTTTTTTCTTCCATCTCAAATTCTACATTCAATGCCAGTAAAGAGAAAAATGACCACTGTATATTAACTTTGCATCTTGAAACCTTACTATAATTATTAGTTCCAGGAGGGCTTTTTTTTTTTTTTGTCAATTCTTCCAAATTTATTATGTACATAATCATGTCATCTGCAAACAAGGACAGTTTTATTTCCTTCTTCCCCATGATGCCCAGTATACCTTTTATTTCTTTCTCTTGTTTTACTGCAGTATCTAGGACTTCCATTATGATGTGGAAAATGAATGGTGAGAGGACATCCCTGCCTTGTTCCTGATCTTAGTGGGAAAGCTTCAGGTTTTTACCATTAAGTATTTTATTAATTGCACATATATTGTAGATATTCTAAAAAGCTGAGGAAGTTCTTTTCTATTCCTAGTTTACTGAGAGTTTTTGTTCTGAATATGTGCTGGGTTTTGTTAAATGCTTCGTCTGCATCTACTGATATGATCATGTGATTTTTCTTCTTTAGTCTATGGAGGTGATGGATTATATTAAGTGATTTCCAAATTTTGAACCAGCCTTGCATATCTGGGGTATGTCCCACTTGGTCATAATTCTTTTTATACACTGTTGGCTTTAATTAGCTAATATTATTTTCAGGATTTTTGCATATATGTCCACAAAAGAGATCTATTTTCTTGTCTTCTAATATCTTTGCCTGGTTTTAGTATTAAATAATGGTGGCATCATAGAATGTGTTGGTTAAGTATCTCTTCTGCTTCTATACTCTGAAAGACACTGTACACCACTGGTATAATTTCCTCAAATGTCTGGTAGACTTTACCAGTGAACCCATCTGGGCCTGGTACTTCATTTTGGGAGTTAATTATTGATTCAACTTCTTTAATAGATATAAACCTATTAAATTGTCTATTCTTTGTGTGAATTGCGGCAAATTGTGTCTTTTATTTTATTTTTTTTTAATTTTTTTTAACGATTATTTATTTTTGAGACAGAGAGAGACAGAGCATGAACGGGGGAGGGTCAGAGAGAGGGAGACACAGAATCTGAAACAGGCTCCAGATTCTGAGCTGTCAGCACAGAGCCCGACGCGGGGCTCGAACTCATGGACCAAGAGATCATGACCTGAGCTGAAGTCGGCTGCTTAACCGACTGAGCCACCCAGGTGCCCCGTAAATTGTGTCTTTTAATAAACTGTTGATTTCACCTAGGTTATCAAATTTGTGGGAAAAAAAGATATTCATAGTATTTCTTTATTATTCTTTTAATGTCCATGGGATCTTACTGATATCCCCTCTTCCATTTATATTAATTTGTGTCTCCTTTTTTTCTTAGCCTAACTAGAAGTTTACCAATGCTATCTATCTTTCAAAGAACTAGTATTATTGGTGTTGGTCTTGATTTTCTCTATTGATTTCTTTTCAATTTCATTGACTTCTGCAATAATTTTTATTTCTTTTGTTTTGCTTACTTCAGATTTAATTTGTTCTTCTTTTACTAGTTTCCTAAGGTGGAATCTTAGATGATTTTAGATCTTTCTTCTTTTCTAATATCCAAATTTAATTCTAAGTACTGCTTTTACTGAATCACACAAATTTTGGTAACTTGTATTTTCATTTTCATTTAGGTCAAAATAATTTTTAAATTTCTCTTGAGATTTCCTCTTTAACCAATGTATCATTTAAAAGTGTTTTCTTTAATCACCAAGCATTTGGGGAAATTTCAGCATTCTAATCATGATTTCTATTATAATTCCACTATGGTTTAATAATAGTCACTGTATGATTTCTATTCTTTTAAATTTGTTAAGGTGTCTTTTCTGGCCCCAAATGTGGTCCATCTTAATGAATGCTCCATATGAGCTTTCATGCATGCTTTCTGAAGGGAAGCTGGATGTAATTCTTATCTTTGTTCCACCACAAGTATGGCATTTTCTTCCCTCTGCTTTCTTTCAAGATTCTTTTTGTTTTTCTGAGCTTGAATATATGCCAATGTGTCATTTGGATTTTGGCGGAGGTGGGGGCGGGAGGGGAATCATTTATGATGACTGAGGTTATCTGAGTCTCCTGGATCTGTGGTTTGGTATCTGAAATTAATTTGGAGAAATTCTCAGTCATCACTGCTTCAAATACTGCTTCTGTTCCTTTTGCCCTACCTTCCCCTTCTTGTATTCTCATTTACACATTATGTGCTTTGTAGTTGTCTCATAGTTCTTAGATACTATGTTTTGAGGGTTTTGGGTTTTTTTTTTTTTTCAGTCTTTTCTGTTGCTTTTGGTTTTGGAAGTTTTTTCTTTTTTACTAAAGTATTTTTTAATTAACTGTCTCACACACCTAACACTATTTTTAATTCTAATTTTTTTAAGTTTATTTATTTTGAGAGAGAGACAGAGACAGAGAGAGAGAGACAGCACAAGCAGGGGAGGAGCAGAGAGAGAATCCCAAGCAGGCCATGCGCTGTCAGTATAGAGCCCGATGCAGGGCTTGATCTCACAAATTGTGAGATCATGACCTGAGCTGAAATCAACCAACTGAGCCACCAAGCCACCCTGAATTTTTATTTTTTATTTACGTACAGTTGACATGCAATATTATATTAGTTTCAGGTATACAACATAGTGATTTCACAATTCTATACGTTGTGAAATGCTCACCATAAGTGTAGTTATCATCTGTCATCATAAAAAGTTATTACAGTATTATTGACTATATTCTCTATGCTGTACTTTACATCCTCATGACTTATTTATTTTATTTTATAACTAGTAGTTTGTACCCTTTTGTCCCCTTCACCTATTTCACTCATCTCTCCCTCATGTCCCCTCTGGCAACCATCAATTTGTTCTCTGTATTTGTGAGTCTATTTCAGGGGTTTGGTGGGGGAGTTTCTTTTTCAATATCTTGAAGCTCAGAGATGCTTTCTTCAGTCATGTCCAGTATAGTAATAAGCCCATCGAAGGTATTTTTCATTTCTACTGCAGTGTTTTTAACGTCTAGTATTTCTTTTTTAGTCTTTCTTAGAATTTCTCTCTGCTTAAATTGTCCTTTCTTCTTGCACGCTGTCAACTTTATCCATTAGAACACTTAGCATATTTATCAAATTGTTTTAAATTTCCGGTGTAACAATTCCAATATCCCTAGCATATCTGAGTCTAACTCCAATGTTTGCTCTGTCTCTTCAAACCATATTTTACCTTTTAGTAAGTCCTGTAGTTTTACTTGACAGCTAGACATGATATAGACAGAGTATATGGAACTGTTATAAATAGGCCTTTAGTAATATGGTAATAAGGTATGTATGAGAGAAGGAGAACATTCTCTACTCCCGTGATTATGTCTGTCTTTTATTGTACCAGGGCCTGTTAACTTTAAACTTCACAAGTGCTTCTCAGGCTCTTTTCTTCCCTGAGGTAGGACAGAATGGCTAAAATGGGCTGGAGTTGAGTATTTCCCTTCTCTCTCCCTTCCTTCAGGTGAAAGATTAAAGGGAAGGTATTTTCCTTCCCTCAAGTCAATTAATCTCTGCTAAACCACCAGCATGTTAGGCTCTGATTAAATACTTTTGCCTCAGGGCAGGCATCTTTACATTTCAAAATGGTTCCTTATCCCCTCCCCATGCTGGAAGTAGAAGTGTGGCAAGATTTTTCTCTGGCATTCAATATAAGAACATGGTCAAGCTCTTGGAGGTAAAACTTAACAAAGTGTGGAGATATCCTGTAGTTTTGACTCTAAGCCTTGTCCACACTGAACCTCCAGAGATGCAGGTTTTCTTATCCCAGTACTGGTTTCTACAGAGGTTTCTGCTTATAGGTATCTGGTCTAGTAACCTGTAAGTCTCTACTTGCCTGTCTGTTTCTCCACTTTTAGGGGCTGCAGTTTGCCCTTTTATTTCACTTGTCTTACAGATCCTAAGAAGAGTTGCTAATTTTTCAGTTTGTTCAGATTTTGACTTTTTGTTAGGATGGAGTGAGTGTTGACTTCCAACCTTCCTATGTACAGTACCAAAAACCGTAAGTATAATGGACAACTGTATGCAACTTTACATTAATAAGTTCAACAACTTAGATCAAATGGACAAACTACTTGAAAGACACAGATTACCAAAACTGATGGAAGAAATATGACTTCACTTATGAATATTATCATTTGAATAAGAAAAACCCAATCATCTAGAAATCCCTTCAAAAATAGAAAAGGGACTAGTTCTCAAACTCATTTAATGAGGCCAACATTCTCTTGATACCAAAACCAGACAAAGACATTGTAAGGTAACTACCGATCAATATTCATCATAAGCATAAATGTGACAATCCTTTATAAAGAGTTAGTAAATTAAATCTAACGATATATAGAAAAGATAATAAATACTAAGGAAAGGGTGTTTATTCCAGGAATATAAGCTTGATTTAACATTCAAAAATTATTATAGATCCTCAATAGAATATTAGCAAACAAAATTCAACAACACATTAAAAGAGTTATACCCCATGATTGAGATTTTCTCCCAAGTTGCACATATGGTTCAATTTTCCCAAATGAATCAACATAATACACTTTGTTAACAAAATGAAAATTAAAAATAGCATCATTTTGATAGATCCAGAAAAAGCATTTGATAAAACTCAATATCCATTTTTTTTTTAATTTTTTTTCAACGTTTATTTATTTTTGGGACAGAGAGAGACAGAGCATGAACGGGGGAGGGGCAGAGAGAGAGGGAGACACAGAATCAGAAACAGGCTCCAGGCTCTGAGCCATCAGCCCAGAGCCTGACGCGGGGCTCGAACTCACGGACCGCGAGATCGTGACCTGGCTGAAGTCGGACGCTTAACCAACTGCGCCACCCAGGCGCCCCTCAACATCCATTTTTGATAAAAATGTTCAACAAAATGGGTATAGGGAGCACATACCTAAATATAATAAAAGCTATATATGACAAAGTCAAAAGTTGCAAGCTTTTCTTCTAAGATCAAGAACATGACAAGTGTCTCAGACTTTGAGTCTGGAATTCTCTCTTGTCCAGCAAGAGAGTGGACACAGAATTGAATATGAGAGAGGCTGTTATCCGGGAGGAGACAAGAGCCCCAAACAGGGGTTTTGTCTCTATTTTATTGAGCTCTCAAGGTTTTACAAATGCAGTGAATGCGCAGAAGAAAACAATAAGATAGTGACCATTAATTTGTGTAAGAAGCAAAGTGTTTGGGGGGCGAGTGGCATTAGAAGTTGAGATTAAAGCACAATGCTATATTTGTGCCAGATGCCAGATGAACAGTTTCTCTGTGACAATACAGCCAACCAGCTGTTATCTCCGAAGTTTAAGATTGCTGGAGTATGCTGCCTCAAGGCTAACAAAGCACCTTTTCATTAGCTAACCTTGGGCACTTTCACCCCATAGCAGCTTTCCACCTCTAATTGTTCTCAAATGCTTTCATCCTGTGGAGACAGCTTTTTGCCCTAAGCCTTGTTTTAGTTAGTGACTAACTTTGGGCGCTTTCACCCAGGTGGCGGCTTTCCACCTCTATGCTTTGTTACTTAATGACTGGCCTTGGGCACTTTTGCCCTGTAGTGGCTTTCGGCCCTAAGCCTTGTTAACCCACTGGTGCAAGCATACAGAATTCTTAAACTTATTTCCCACAGACAAGGATGTCTACTCTCACGAATTTTATTAAGCATAGTATTGTAAGTACTAGCCAGAGAAGCTAGGCAAGAAAAAGAAATAAAAGGTATTTATATTGATAAGGAGGAAATAAAATTGTCACTATTTTCAGATGACATGATACTATATAGTGCTAAAGACTCCACCAAAATACTGTAAGAATAAGTGAATTCAGTAAAGTTGCAGAGTATAAAATCAATATATAGAAATCTGATGTATTTCTATATGCTAATAACTATCAGAAAGGAAAACCTAAAAAATAATCCCATTTATAATTACATCAAAAAAAAAAAATCCAGTATTAAATTTAACCAAGAAGGTGAAAGACCTGTACACTAAAAACTTCAAGACACTGAAGAAAGAAATTGAAGAAAACATTGAATACATGGATAGATATTCTGTGCTCAAGGACTGGAAGAATATTGCTAAAATGTCCATAATATGCAAAGCAATCTACTGATTCAGTGCAATCCATATCAAAATTCCAATGACATTTTTCATGGAACTAGAACAAACAGTTCTCAAATTTGTATGAAACCATAAAAAAACCAAACAGCCAAAGAAATCCTGAGAAAGAACAAAGCTAGAGGTATCATACTCTGATTTCAAACTACATTACAAAGTAACAGTAATCAAAAAAGTATGGTATTGGCATAAAAACAGACATATATATCAATAGAACAAGAGAACCCAGAAAAGAAAAATGCACATACATGGTCAATAATACACAATAAAGGAGCTAAGAATAAATAACAGAGAAAGGACAGGGTCTTCAGTAAATAGTATTAAGAAGACTGGACAGTCACATGCAAAAGAATGAAACTGGAACACTATCTTACACCATATATAAAAATTAACCCAAAATGGATTATAGACAAGACACCATAAAAGTCCTGGAAGGAAACACAGGTGGTAAGCTCCTTTACATTGGTCTTGGTGAAGATTTTTTTGGATTTGGTACCAAAAAATCAACAAGTGTGAACACATCAAACTAGCAAACTTCTGCACAGCAAAAGAAACCATTAACAAAATGAAAAGGCAACTACTAGGAGGGAGAAAATATTTGCAAATCATACATCTGATAAAAGGGTAATCTCCAAAATATAAATAACTCATACAACTCAAAAACAAACAAAAAATCTGATTAAAAAATGGGCAGAAGATCTGAACACTTGTCAATGATGACATATAGATGGGGAACATACACATGAAAAGATGTATAATGTCACTAATCATCAGAGAAATGCAAATCAAAACCACAATGAGATATCACCTCACACCTGTCAGAATGGCTATCAAAAAGACAAGAAGTAACAACTGTTGGTGAGGATGTGGAACAAAGGGAACCCTTGTGCTGGGAATGTAATCTGGCATAGCCACTATGGAAAGCAGCATGGAGGTTCCACAAAAAAACAAAACAAAACCTAAAAATTAAAGTACTATACGATCCAGTAATTACACTTCTGGTATTTACTCAAAGAAAATGAAAACACCAACTTGAAAAGATATGTGCACCCCATGTTCACTGCAGCATTATTTACAATAGCCAAGATATAGAAACAACCTAAGTGTCTACCAACAGGTGAATGGATAAAGAAAATGTGGGGTGTGTATAAGCGTATATACATAATAGAATATTACTCAGCCGTAAAAATGAATAAAATTTTGCCATTTGCAACAACACAGATGGACTCTGAGGGCATTATGCTAAGTGAAATAAGTCAAACAAAGACAAATACCATATGATCTCATTTTGGTAACAACAACAAAAAGACCAAAAAAAAAAAAAAACAAACAAAAACAAAACCAAAAACCCAAAATCAACCAAGCTCTTCACAAAGAATAGACTGGTGATTGTCACAGGTGGGGGATGAAGGTGGGCAAAATGGTTGAAGAGAGTTAAAAAGTACAAACTTCTGGGGCATGAGGGTGGCTCAGTCAGTTACGCAATTTTGGCTCAGGTCATGATCTCACAGTTCATGGGTTTGAGCACCACGTCAGGCTCTGTGTTGACAGCTCAGAGCCTGGAGCCTGCTTTGGATTCTGTGTCTCCCTCTCTCTCTGTCCCTCCCCTGCTTGTGCTATCTCTCCCTCTCTCTCTCTCTCTCAAAAATAAATAAACATTAAAAAAATTTTTTTAAAAAGTACAAACTTCTTGTTATAAAATAAATGTGATGGGGATGTAGTGTACTATGTATTTGAAAGTTACTACGAGAGCAAATCCTAAAGAAAAAGAAAAAAAATCAGTAACTATGTATGGTGACAGATGTTAATGACTTATTGTAGTGATCATTTCACAATATATAAAAATATCGAATCATTATGTTGTATGTCAATTATTCCCCAATAATCAATATAGAGTTGTGTAGATTTTGTGGGTGAACTGTATAGTATGTGAATATATCTCAATAAAGCTGTTATAAAAATCAATATAACGTACTTCATCGATAAAATTAAAAGGCCCATTTCAATAGATGCAGAAAAAGGCATCTGAAAACATGGAATATCAATTTATGAAAAAAACTCTCAGGAATCTAAGAATAAAAAAAAAAGCTTCCTCAACCTGATAAAGGGCATTTACAAAAAACTATAGCTAACAGAATACCTTAATGGTGAAAAACTAAAGTCTTTCTCCCTAAGATCAGGACCAAAGCTTCTATTCAAATTTTGCTGAAGATAACAATGAAAAGAAATAAATAGTATATAATTAAAAAAATATGTTTTTATTCTCAGATATGTTTATGTACATAAAGAAATTTTATAAATGTACAAAACTATTAGAGCTCGTAAGTTTTTTTTTTTTTTTTTTTTAAACCAAAGTGCTAACAGAGTATAATGGGAAAAGAAACCTTTTCAGCAATAGTGTTGGAACAACTGGTTACCTGTACGGAAACATAAATTTGGGCCTAGGCATCTGACCATTAGTTTATTTGAGATGAGTCATAGCCTAAATGCAAAAGTAAAACTTAACAAAACTTCTAAAAAATATATAAAAGGCTTTTTTAAACCTTTGTTTAGGCAGAGATCTCTTAGAAACCAAAAACCCAAAATAGACATCATCACAAGTAAAAACCTTTCCTTATCAAAGGCTATCTTCAAGAAAATGTATAGACAATTTCCAGACTACAAGAAAACATTTGCAATGCATATGTGACAAAGAACTTTGTAGTCAAAACATATAAAAAACTCAAAAGTAAGGTAACAACTTTTAAAATAGGCAAAAACCTTAAATGCAGATTTCATAAAGAAAGATACCGAATGGTTAAAAAGCACATAAAGAGATGCTTGATATAATTTGTCACTAAGGAAATGTAAGTTAGAATCGCAATGAGATGACACTGAAAATAGGCCAAAATTTTAAGAACTAACAACATTAAGTATGTACTAGCAAGATTGTGGAGCAACTGGAACTCCCACAGATTGCTGACAGGAGTGTGTAAGAGTACAACCACTATGGAAAATGGTGTGGTATTCCACTTCTAGGTATTTACCCAGCAGAAATGAAAATGCATATATACCCAAAGACCTGGCAGGAGCTTAACTTACAAATGCTAACTGGAAACCCAAAGTCTATCAACAGATGAATAAATAAAAATTATAGGATATGCACACAATGAATATGTGCAACAATAAAAAGAAATAAACTATCTCACATGCAGCAACACTGATATATCTCAAAAACAATACACTTAGTAAAAGAAGTTAGCCACAAAGGAGTTTGATTTCATTTGTATGCCTTTCCAGAACAGGAAAAAGAAAGCCATAATGACAGAAAGCAGATCAGTGATTACCAAGCACCAAGGCTGGTGAGAAACTGACTGGAAAGAGGTACAAAGACAATTTTGATGGGTGTGGATTACATGAGTACCTAGATTTGTCAAAGTCAACAAACTCTACATTGGAGAACTCTACATTTCACCTAAATACATCATACCACAATGAAGAAAAAAGTCTATAGATATAGGTAGGTATGCATAAAGAGGATATTTAAGCCAAATTATTAACAACAGAATTATAGGTATTTTTCCTATAATTTTAAGATTTTATTTAATAAATTACCATTACTTATATTTAAAAAAAAAAAAAAATGAAAAAACAAGTTAAGCTCTCAAGGAGAGCCTCATCGAAAAGGTGACATTTGAACAAAGACCGAAGGAGATAAGGGAGCTAAGTGTATGGATATATGTGGGGAGAGGAAACCTGAGGTGTAAAGAGCCCTCAGGTTTTGAGAAGTGACATGACTGACTTACATTTTAATAGGATCACTCTGGCTAGAGTATTTAGAATAGACAAGGAGGCAAAGGCAGAAATAAGGATACTAATCACAGAGCTAGTACAGTAACTCAGGTGAGAGATGATAAAGGATTGGTTCAGGGTAAGCAGTGAAGTTAGAGGTAGTCAAATTTTGAAGATTTGTAGTTGGACTGGATGTGAGATGTGGGAGAAAGAAAGGACAAGGAAGGGTTTTGGCATAAAAACTGGAATAAAGTATCTATTTACTGTGACAGAGAAGACTATGGGGTCAAAGAGGGGTTCTGGAAACAGCAAGAGCTTGTGTTTGAGTAAAACTGCAGATATAAAATTGGTAGTCATCACCAAGTAGAGGACATTTAGAACCACAGATAGTGGGAGCTTACCAAGGGAATATGTACATAGAGAAAAAAGAGCTTACAAAAATGGGCTGTATAGCATTTCAGTGTCAGGAGGTAAGTTCTTAGCATAAACTAGAAATGAAGGTCAGTAATACCCTCAAGTGCACTGTGAAACTATTTTTAGAAACTTAGTGGGATCTCAAAAAATACAATAAAAAAGCCTTTTCTATTCTTTGCTTGAATGAATACTCTGAAGTTTTCATTGATTCTGTAAGATGAAATGGACACCTTTGATTACAATCTGAAATTGGAAACTACTGAGTGATAACCATCATTCACTGTTATTCTAGAACTATATTGCTATAATCCCATGGGATCAAGCTTCTCCAACTTTCAAGACATTTGCTGATAAATGTAAAACAACACATTTAGATTACCTACTCCCAAATAGCAAAAATCATCTACTACTGAGGAACTACATTTGTGTCCTGAATAAGACTCATCAGTCATCAGATGATGCTACAAGCATGTAAGGCAATGATGTACTACATAGCTGTCTGATCCTCAGATGGTACTTTGGAGGCTGATGATAAACTACAGGTCTGACAACTCACTTTCCATTTCAAGATATTTCTTGAACTTCTTCTTGTTGTGACAGCAACCAAATTGATTAAACCTAGTCATGGGATTTGACACTATAGCCAGCAGACTTCTATTTGTTGATTGCTATTGATTTTCTTTGATACCTCATTTAAAAATCAATAGTTGGAAAGAAAAATAGGCTTAGTTTACACATACTGAAACATACTACTGTATGCTGGAGGAGGCCCAGGTTTGGCAAGGCTTTGGCATCCAATTATAAGAAGAGCTCTTAACAGGTGAAAGCAAGGGCTTTAGATCGATACGCAGTTTTCTTTCTCAATCAAAGAAAGTGGCTATAAATTAAGCTCATCAGTATTATTTTCAAAGCTTTCTTGAAGCAAACAAGTTTAAACTTTTTGGGAGGGCACAGGGTCTTCCTTAGATATACATTAGCAAGGATATATCACTAAAGTTTTTGTTTTCTTTTCTTTTTAAGGATATTTAAGGTACCTGGAGTTCATCCGGGCTTTTATCTTTTTGGCTTTTTTTTTATTTTTCTGCCTCTCGTCTCCATCTTTCAATGGTTCTGGTAGAGCTGCACTTTCAACCACAATGTCAATAATATACTTCTTTAATGAAAGATGCTCCTGCAAGATAAATAAATGATAATAACATTGATGATGGTTAAAGAATAACATAGCATTGCTACAGACTATAGTGAGTATAAAAAAGTATATAGATAAAAGTAAAGTAATATTTACGAAATTCTGTTTTTCACAATTCCTTTGGAAAACACTGAAGAAATGTTTTACTTAAGATTTTCATGGACTTATCAAACCTTTCCTGTACATCAACTGTTATAAATGCTAAGGATACAAGGACATATCCCTATCCCTCACAACCACACAGCATTAAGAGGTAAAAAAAATGTATATGTATATGTAAATATACATATGTATATATGTGTGTGAGTGTGTGTGTGTGTGTGTAGATACACACACACACACACACACACACACACACACACACACACACAAATCTATAATATCCAGTAGTAAGTGTCGATTAGAAAGATGGGATGCTATAGGAGCCCAAAAGGGAAACAAAAGCAATGTTCACTGGGGGTAAAGGGGAAAGGTTTCAAGAAGGAAGTACCATGTCTGCTATCTCTTGAAGAATGGACTGAATTTGAACATACAGATATTAGATATATGTGTGTTTGTTTGAGCTGAGTGTTGGGAAAGGTGGCAGAAAGGAAAAATTAAAAAAGGCATTTCAGAACACACAAAAAGAGATGAAAGTAGAATGTGGTTACTGGAAACAGCGATGTGGTTTGGCTGGAGCGCACAGATTCTGGCCCCATGTCCCTCCTTATCAATGTTAGATTTTACAGCCCATTACTATAATCATTTCCTTGCATGTACACAGCATGTACATTCCCTTCCCCTCTCTTCTTTACTCATACTTGCATGGCAAAATCCCAATTCTAAATCCAACTCCCACCCTACTCTGTGCCCATACCTGGCCAGATTAACGTGGCTGTAATTATGAACTGTGTTGACTACTCTTACTTTAAATTTATGACATTACAAATGTCATACTCAAATGGCCCCTAGTATTGCCAGGCAATTAGGGAACCTTAAACTATTTTCTCTACACACTCTTTTCTAGAAATTGTTTTAGATCTTCTCCTCAAATTTCTAACACCTTTAGCCCTGTAGATCACTTCCTCTTTCCTGACACTTTTTCTTCACTAGGCTTCCAGACATTACACTGTCCTCCTAACTTACCAGCTGCACCTTCTAAGTCTTCTTTGTTGGATTCTTTTGCTCTGCATGAGCAAATGTTGGAATATCCCAGAGCTATATACTTCTCTATCCAAACTCATTCATCAAGTGCAGTGACTTGAAATATTATTTATACACAGGCAATTCCCAAATTTTTAGCTCTAGCTCTGACCTCTCCTCTGAACTACACTCCTATATCAAACTGTCTACTACAAATTTCCACTTAAAGTATTTCCATCATAAGCATTTCCAAAATAATCGTCCACAACAAAATGCTTATGTTCCCCACATACAGTTACTCTTCCCAGAATGTTTCCCATTTCAAATGCAACTAGAAAAAAATAACCCAGGTCTCAAATCAAACAAAAGCAATAATATAAATAAAGATAATCCTCTTACCATATCTTCTAAGGATACATGGTATAAAGCAAGTCATATGTGAAATCATTATCCATGTTACCATTTTTGAATACTTAATGCATGATCAGCAAAGGGCTAACCTGAACACATTATTTTCTATAATCATCACAATACCATAAAACAGGTGGTAATATGTTTACATTTTACAAGATACTTAATAATGGTTCAGAGAGGTTTGGTATTATGTCCACAGCCACAAAGCTCAAGGTCAAACTAGCTGATTTCACAAGACCACGCTATTCCCCTCCCCCAACACTGCCGATGTAGACTGAGTCTGACATGTTAATTTCTATTTCTGCACCAGGAAAAAAGAATATTCCAAGTGACACCTTCTACTTTATGGAAGGTCCAATTATACTATTTTAAGTTATATGTAAATGTAATTTACATATCTAATAGAATCCACTAAAGATCACTATACACAAAGGTAGACACTATATAGAAAATCTTGGACTTTATGTAGAACTATCAAAAATCCTATCTTCTTAAAGAACAATACATCTACACACATGAATTATGCATTCATGTTAATGTTAACATTTTCAAAAATCTCAGAACTAAAAACAAATGAGAATATATTTTTATTTGACTTAGTTTTATCTTTTTAAAAAAACTTTTTTTTAAATTTATTTTGAGAGAAAGACAGAGCACACCAGTGGGGGAGGGGCACAAAGAGAGACTCCTAAGCGGGCTCCACACTGCCAGCGCAGAGCCTGACGTGAGGTTCTAACCCACAAACCGCGAGATCATGACCTGAGCTAAAGTCAAGAGCCAGATGCTTAATCAACTTACAGTTGATTAAGGTGCCCAAAAGTAAGTTCTATCCTAATACAAAATCAGTATGTGTTAATTATAGAATATACAAATAAAAATTAAGAAATAAAAAATCACATAAAATACTAACACCTAAAAATAATTATATGAATATATCCTATGTTCTTTGTGTGTTTTTATATGTGGGATATGCCATTTATAATATTTTATAAATTTTTTAAATTTAAAATTTCAAATACATTCTATTAAATAATATTCTACAACATAATCTAGTGGCTATCAGTTATTCCATTTCATGAATATACCTAATTTTACTACTTTATTGTTAGATATCTAGATAACTTTTATTATCAATATTATAAATGCCAGTGCAACAAATATTCCTACAGTTAAGATTTTAAACGCATAATCTATTTTCCCTTTGATCAAATCATAAAAATGAAATTCCTATATCACAGAATACACATATTTTTAAGGATTTTTATAAGTATTCCCAAATTGAACAACCAAACTGGGAATTAATTTACATGCCCACAAGTGATTTGCCACTACCTAGTGTTTCTATTTTGTTTGTAAATCTATCAATTCGTTGGCTGAAACACTGGTGTTAGTATGTTAGACCATTTATATTTTGTCCTCTGTGACTTAAAATGTGTCTTTTGTCCAGCTTTCTATAAACAGATTTCAAGTTTTTATACGTTTCCGTCTAGTGATTTGCATTATATTTTAGCTTCTATAAGAAACAAATCAATTTTGGGTGATAAAAGAAACACACTGTGGGACGTGACAGAGGATAATTAATAGTTATTTTTCCATTAAGACTATGGAGACTTTATACAGGAAGGTACTGAGATGGCTTCTGAAGATAGAAGGTGTATGTAAAGGTTTTTCAACACTAAGGAGTGGCTGATGAAATTATGGCATATTTCCATGAGGAAATATTAGTCATTAAAATCCTTATAAACAAAATTGGAAGTAGATGAAGGCAGTGGCAGCAAAATTTTAGATTCTCTCTAGGGGCATCTGGGGGGCTCAATCAGTTAAAAGTCCAATTTTGGCTGAGGTCATGATCTCACAGTTGGTGAGTTTGAGCCACACAATGGGTTCTGTACTGGCAGCTCAGAGCCTGGAGCTTGCTTCAGATTCTGTGTCTCCCTCTGTCTCTGCCCCTGCTCCCTCATGCTCTGTCTACCTCTCTCAAAAATAAACAGTAAAAAATTTAGCTTCTCTCTAAATTATCATATAAAACAGAAAAAGCGATTATATATCAACAGCAAAACCCACAGAAAATATTTACAACAAAACAAGGTGACAATGTATCCCCCTAAACCCCACACCAAGTAGGTAAGGTCAAATTACCAACACATCAGCAGAGTTTCAGTGTCTTTGAAGGAGAAATCAAGGGAAACAAAAAGTGAATAATGAACTTCACATCAGAATTCTAGAAAAGGAACCATTTTCCATTGGAGAATTTAATAGGCCAATTTGAGAAGAGCATCTAAAATGGAGAGAAGTTTGCCCACTCCGAAGGCAGTGAAAGAAACAGCTGCATTAAGGACTTAATACTTTGGTGAAGGCTAGTCCCAATGAACTCTCAAAACTGAGCCATGGGAAAACTGCTGCAAAAGGAATTTAAATGTGACAACTAGAGATAATAAAGATAAAGGGGGAAAAAGTGTAGACAAAAGAAGAGCAAGGAAAGAGAATAAAGAAATTTCAGAAATCAAGTTACTCTATTTTATACAAAAATAACAGAAAAGGAGCTCCAGGAAATTTGAATACCTATGCCAAATCAAAACTGAATCTAAAAGTCTTATAAAACCAATTCCACCCTAAAAGTATCAAGGCCAATAGCCAAAATTATTTTTAAAAAATAGCTAAAATTAGGAACAATACAAACAATGAAAATACACCAAAAAACATGCACGGGCTAAATCCAAATTTTACTCTCCATTTCAAAACAAGCTAAAACAAATTTTTCAAGGGGTATAAGGCATGAGAAAACAACACAACTCACCATCTTAATAATTTAGAATTTAGGTCATGAGATTCAAAGAAGATTGAAAATGAGGGGCGCCTGGGTGGCTCAGTCGGTTAAGTGGCCAACTTCAGCTCAGGTCATGATCTTGCGGTCCATGAGTTCGAGCCCCGCGTCAGGCTCTGGGCTGACAGCTCAGAGCCTGGAGCCTGTTTCAGATTCTGTGTCTCCCTTTCTCTGACCCTCCCCCGTTCATGCTCTGTCTCAAAAATAAATAAACGTTAAAAATTAAAAAAAAAAAAAAAAAAGAATACTCTATGCAGCAAGAAGAGGCAAAGAGTTTCCCAAACAGAAGTTAAAGAAATTCATCACCATTAAGCCAGCCTACAAGAAATGTTAAAGGACATTCTTTGATGGAAAGGAAAGACCATAAGCAGGAATAAGAAAAGTAGGTAGCACAAAAGCAGTAAAATTAAGTACATCTATAAAAATCAGTCAAGGGATTCACAAAATAAAAAGATATAAAGTATGACACCATACATTTAAAAAGTGGTGGGGAGAGAAGTAAAAATTAAGTGATTTGAGAATGGGTTCAAACTTTATAGATGGCTATATGCATACTATATTATACATAAACCTAATGGTAACCACAAATCAAAAACTGTTAATAGATATACAAAAAATAAAGAGAAAGAAATCCAAATACATTACTAAAGAAAGCAGAGCACTGTGAGAGAAGAGAGCAAAAGAAAGGAACAGAGAAAAACTGCAAAGACAACCATAAAGCTAGTAAAAAAAAATGCTAATAAAAGTACATACCTATCAATAATTACTGTGAATGTAAATGGAAATACCAGTTCAATCAAAATACATAGGGGGACGGAATGAATAAAAAGCAAGACCAATCCATATGCTGCCTGTAAGAGACTCATTTCAGACCTGAAGACACAAGAAGATTTAAAGTGAAAGTATGGAAAAGTGTTCATCATGCAAATGGCATGAAAAGAAAGCCAGGGTAGCAAAACTTTTCCGGGACAAAATAAACTTTAAAACAAAGACTGTAAGAAGAGACAAAGAAGGATGCTATATGATCATAAAGGAAACATCCAACAAGAATATATAACAATTGTAAATATTTATGCACCCAATAGGAAAGCACTCAAATACATAAAGCTACTATTAACAAACATGAAGGCAGTAATCAGTAGTAATTCAGTAATAGTAGGAGGCTTTAAAACACCACTTACATCAATGAACAGTTCATCCAAACAGAAAATCGACAAGAAAACTGGGTTTGAATGACACACTGGACCAGATGGATCTAATAGATATATTCAGAACATTCCATCCTAAAACAGAACACAATTTCTTTTCCAGTATACATGGAATATTCTTAATAGATCATATAAGGCCAAAAAACAAGTGTTAACAAATTCAAAAAAAGGCAGTCCTATCATCCATCTTTTCTCACCACAATGCTATGAAACTAGAAATTAACCAGAAGAAAAGTTCTAGAAAGAACATAAATACATGGAGGTTAAATAACATGCTATTAAGCAATGAATGGGTCAATCAAGAAAGCAAGAAGGAAATCAATAAAACATGGATACAAATGAAAATAAAAACACGACAGTTGAAAATCATAGGGATGCAGCAAAAGTGGCACTAAGAGGAAGTTTATACCAATACAGGCCTACTCAAGAAGCAAGAAAAATCTCAAATAAACAACTGAACTTTATATCTAAAGGAGCTAAAAATAAAGTAAGTAAGTAAGTAAGAAAAAAAACCCAAAACCAGTAGAAGGAAGGAAATGATAAAAGATGAGAACATAAATAAATAAAATAGAAACTAAAAAAACCACAGAACAGATCGATGAAACCAGGAGATTGTTTTTGAAAAAAAGAAAAAGAAAAAAAAAAAAAAGATAAACTTCTACCCAGACTCATCAAAATAGAGCACTCAAATAAACAAAATCAAGAATTAAAGAGAGAAATAACAATCAACACCACAGAAATACAATTATAAGAGAGTAATATGAAAAAGTATATGCAAACTAACTAGGCAACAATGAAGAAATGGGTAAATTCCTAGAAATATATAACCTACCAAAACTCAATCAGGAAGAAATAGAAAATTTGAAAAGACTGATCACCAGCAATGAAAGTGAATTACTAATAAAAAACTCCCAACAAACAAAAGTTTAGGACCAGATGGCTTGACAGATGAATTCTATCAAACATTCAAAGAGACTTAATATCTATTCTTCTCAAACTATTTAAACAATAGAAGAGTAACATTTCAGTTTCATTTTATGAGGCCAGCATTATCACCATATCAAAACCAGATGGCAACACTAAAAACAAAGAGAATGACAGGCCAGTATCTCTAATGATCATACATGCAAATATTCTCAACAAAATATAAGCAAACCGAAATCACCAATACATTAAAAAAAATTATTCACCATGATCAAGTGGGATTTATTCCTGGGATACAAGGGTATTTCAATATTCACAAATCTATCAATATGATACATTAAATCAACAAGAGAAAGGATAAAAATCACATGATCATTTCAACAGATGCAGAAAAAGTATTTGATAAAGTGTAATATCCAGTCACAAGAACTGTCAACATAAGAGATTTACAAGATACATACTTCAACACAATAAAGGTCATCTATGAAAAACTCACAGCTAACATCATACTTGATGGTAAAAACTAAGTGCTTTTCCCCTTAGATCAGGAACAAGACAAGGATGTCCACTATTACCAGTTTTACTCAACATAGTCCTAGAAATCTTAGCCACAGCAATTAGACAAGGAAAAGAAATAAAAGGCATCCAAACTGGTACAGAATTAAGCAAAACATTCACTACTTGCAGGTGACATGGTATTCTATAGAAAACCCTAAAGACACCATCAAAAAACTCCTAGCAATAATAAATGAATTGATTAAGGTCACAGGACACCAAATCAATACACAGAAATCAGTTGCATTTCTATACACTAAAAATACAGTAGAAGAAAGAGAAATTATGAAAACAATTCCATTTATAACTGTACCATAAATAACAAAATATCTAGGAATAAACTTTACCAAGGAGGTAAAAGACCTGTATCCTGAAAACTATAAACATTGATGGAAGAAATTGAAGATGATGCAAACAAAGGGAAAAACATTCCATGCTAATGGATTGGGAGAAAAAATATTGTTGAAATGGCCATCCAAACCAAAGCAATTTACAGACTTAATGTAATCCCTATCAAAGTATCAACAACAGTTTTCACAGTACTAGAATGAATAATCCTAAAATGTGTACGGGATCACAAAAGGCCCCAAATAGCCAAAGAAACTTGAAAGAGAACAAAACTGGAGGTTTCATAACCCCAGATTTCAAGATAAACTACCAAGCCGTAGAAATTAAAACCGCATAGTATGGCACAAAAATAGACACATAGATCAATGGGTAAGAATAGAGACCTCAAAAATAACCCCAAACCTATATGGGCAATTATTTTCCACAAAAGAGGCAAGAATATGCAATGGGAAAAAGACAGTCTCCTCAACAAATGGTGCTGGGAAAAGAGTACAGCTATATGCAAAAGAACAAAACCAGACCACTTACTTCCACTATAAACAAAAATAAACTCAAAATGGATTAAAGAACTAAATGTGAGACCTGAAACCATGATAATCCTAGAAGAGAACATACACAGCAATTTCTTTGACATTGTCTGTAGCAACATTTTTCTAGATATGTCTCCCCATACAAGGGCAACACAAGCAAAAATAAACTACCAGGACTTTATCAAAATAAAAAGCTTTTGCACAGCAAGGGAAACAATCAACAAAATTAAAGGCAACCTTACAGAATGGGCCATATCTGATAAAGGGTTAGTATCCAAAACAGATAAGGAACTTACACAAGTCAACACCCCAAAAACAAATCCAATTAAAACTTGGCAGAAGACATTAACAAACATTTCTTCAAAGATGACATACAAATGTCCAACAGGTACATGAAAAGATGCTCAACATCATGCATCATCAGGGGAATGCAAATCAAAACCACAGTGAGATACCAACTCACACCTGTCAGAAGAGCTAAAATAAAAAATACAAGATATAAGTATTGGAGAGGATACAGAGGAAAAGGAATGCTCATGTACTATTGGTGGGAATGCAAACTGGTGCAGACATTGTGGATAACAGTATGGAAGGTCCTCAAAAAATTAAAAATAAATTACCTTTGATCCAGTAAGTGTACTACTTTATGTATTAACCCAAAGAATATAAAAACACTAATTCAAAAACATATATATGCACCCCTATGTTTACTGTAGCATTATTTACAATATCCAAATTATGGAAGCAACCCAAGTGCCTATCAACAGTTGAAATGATAGAGATGATGTGGTGTGTGCATGTGTGTAATATTACCCATATGAAAAATGAAATCTTGTCATTTGAAACAACGTGGCTAGATCTACAAGGTATAATGCCAAGCAAAATAAGGCAGTCAGAGAAAGGAAAATATCTTATAATGTCACTCATATGTGGAATTTAAGAACCAAAACAAATGAACAAAGGAATAAAGAGACAAACAAAAAACCAGACTCTTAAATACAGAGAACTGGTGGTTATCAGAGGGGAGTGGGTGGGGCGATGGGTGAAACAAGTGAAGGGGCTTGAAAGTACACTTAACATAAGGAGCACTGAGTAATGTATAACATAAGGAGCACTGAGTACTGCTAAATCAGTATATTGTATACCTGAAAATAATATAACACTGGATGCTAATTATAATGGAATTAATTTTAAATAAGATTAAAAGAAAAAAGTTCAAAAATTTAACAAAATAAAAACTTAAGAGGTAATAAAAAAAACAAGCCTTAGAAAACTAAAATGACTAGAAAGACATAGACATAAGGACTAGTATTAACAATTACAAACTTACAGAACTAAGACTAAACTGGTAGTTAAAAGCTAAAGAAAATAGTATATCATGGCTGTGCCTCAGATTTTTCACAGTACTACTATTGAAAAAGGTGGAAAGAATGGGGAAAACTTATGAACAAAATTTTAAACTGTTCTCAGTAATTACATTGGTAGTAGGAGTAGTGGTAATGTCATTCTAAACCAGTTTGTGTGTAATGTGGGATGAAGTAAAGGAGATTATGGATATTATAATTGTATCATTCTCTGTGTCTTCGATTCTCTGAATTTTTGGTATGGAAGAAAGAGATACAGTTAAAATACAGAAGAGGTTAAATAAAATGCCTATAGTCCTAAATTTAAATTTTAAGAATTCATGAGCCCATCATATTTAAAGAAAAAATAAAACATATGCACACACACATAAGTATATATGAGTGCAAATACAGAGTTCATATACAGATCACATACATTTTATTTATTTCCTAATTCTGTTCACAATGACCTACTCAATAGTAATTAGCAACCCTAATATACCATTTCTTTTTTTTTTAATCAGGGGAAAGCGGGAACACAGTCCCCCACTACCACAAATTATGCAGTCGAGTTTCCCACATTTGGGGAAATCGCAGAGGTCAGCACATCCCGAGTGCAGTGGATAAGCCTCGCCCTGGGAAAACCACCTTCCTGATCATGGTATCTCCCCTGCCAGGTTAAGTATGCTAATATACCATTTCTTAAAAGTAACAAGGACTTCCAGTGACATAACTGATCATAAGGGTAAAAAAATTGCCATACAAAGTAGCAGGATAACTATCAAATTCAACTAGGCCCCTCTTATAGCTAGAAATAGCCTGACTGAATTCTAATCAATAGAATATGAATGCATGCTCAGTGTTTGAAGGTCCATTCACTTTATTCCTCTTCAGCAGACTGGAACACTCTAACACAGCTCTGAGCCTGAAGGAGAGGGCATATATTACAGGATGACAGAGAAAGATGGGTCGCTGAAAAACCAAATGGCATTTGATTCCACTCATAAACTGGAATCAGAAAAAAAATAAAAAGAATCAGGCCTATAAATACACAGAACAAACTCATTGTTAACAGGGGGAGAGGGGTGAATAGATGAAGGGGAGTAGAAGATACACACTTCCATCGCTTCTCGGCCTTTTGGCTAAGATCAAGTGAAGATACACACTTCCAGTTATGAAATGACTAAGTCACAGGGATAAAAGGCACAGCATATGTAATAGAGCAAATGATATTGTATTAGCCATGTAATAGGACAGACAGTAAGTAGTTACATGTGTGGTGAACACAGCATAATGCATAAATTTGTCAAATCACTAAGATCTACACCAGACACTAATATAACATTGAGTGTCAACTACACCCAAATAAAATAGAAAGAAGGAAAGAAAAAAGGAAAGACAACATGGAATAAATCTACCCTGAATACTTCTACTGTTAACATCAGGGCAATACTGTAAGAAATAAAATTCCGTGTTCTCAAAATCATTGTATTTTTGTTGTCTTTATTAAAGCAGATTAGTCTTCTACTCGAATGAAATTATGTAAAAAAATTACATATATACCTATAAATATCTTTGTATACTTATATGTGTATATGCATATGTATAAAGAAAATAAGGCAGGAGGAGGAGTTTAGATGGCAGAGGAGTAGGGAAACCCTAAGCTTGCTTCATCACTCAAACGCAGCTAGATAAATATATAATTTTGAACACCCAAGAAATCGATCTGAGAACTGAGAGAGCAAAAATGCTCAATTAGAGGTGAAAAAATAGCCACATAGTGGAGGGGAGGAGCTGCAGACAGTTGATCTGGGGAGAGAAGAGCTGTGGGTGCTGTGATGGGGAGGGAGCCCTGACTGCCAAGAGAGGGGCGAAAAAGAAAGACTGAAAGTGCATATGGGGAATTGTACAAGAAAAACTTGCCCAAAACCACTGACTGAGGAAGGGAAGGAGCTGAACACCACAAGTTTTTATAAGCAGAGGAGCACAAAGTCTGAAGTTCTGGAGGTGTGCACCATCTCCAGGATTGTGCCTGGTAGGTTCAGTGGTGCTCCCATGGGGAAGGAGGGCAGAGACCCGGTAGAGGCAGCATGGTCTAAGTATCCCTGGGGTCACATGGGAAGTAGTTCCCCTGCTTAGAGTGCATTTGGGAAAGGTGGCAAGGTCTCTCCGGGGCAAAAGACCCAGTGGATGCCAGTGAACTGCCCATTCACTAAATAGGAACAGGGACTCTGGCTGAGAGCAGCAAGCCTCGGTGCCGGCTTTCTGCTGTGCTTTACCATGAACTCCCAGCTGCTGGGCAATTGTGTAACCAATTTCTGGGAGAAGCTGGCACTGGCCACAGTGTAAGATCCTCCCCCAGAGGACCAGTGCAGGTCCACACAATGGATCTCTAATAAAATTTGGAGTTTTGAAACCTAGCCATGTGCCTGAAATAGAACACAGGAATGATGTGCTGCCTGGCAGGCAGACAGCTCAGATGCAGGCAGGGTGAAGGCAAGGATCTGGCAGAAGCCAGGGACACGAAAGAGGTGATTGTTTGCTCTTCTACGAGGGCTTCCTAAAGAGTGGCAGGCGCAAGATCCCTGCTCTGAGGACGAGAAAGTGGGACAACACCATTTTCACCACACCCATCAGCATTGACCAACTTCAATGAGCAAATAAGTGCCATCAAAGTGGAAGCTGGAGCTGCTTACACCAAGTCTCCTGACCTGTGCTCTGCAGGCACATGTCCCCCTGAGAATCAGCGCAGTAGGTCCAACCCCTAGAGGACCAGCATAAACCCTTTGCACACACAAAGTCTACTGATCATAGAGTACTACAAAGTTTCAGCTCTAGGGGAAATAGGATCTAGCTTTTTTGGTTTTCTCCCACCTTGGGATACAGAAAAAGCAAGTTTTTAATTTTTTATTTTAAAATTTATTTTATTTTATATTATAAATACATACATATATCCACATCCACATACATATACATATACATGATCCAGATTCTTTTAATAATCAGACCAAAACACACCTAGGATATAGCTTCCATTTTTGCTTAGTTTTGTTTTTTTACCTTGAAAATATACCAAGACAGAGGAATTCATCCTAGAAGAAAGAGGAAGAAGTCATGGCCAGGGATTTATTCAGTACAGGTATAAGTTAAATGTCTGAACTTGAATTAAAACAACAATTATGAGGATGCCACCTGGGCTTTAAAAAAAAGCATAGAAGACACTAGAGAATCCCTTACTGCAGTAATAAAAGAACTCAAAACTTAGACCAAAATTAAAAATGCTATAACCAAGGTAGAAACCTGAATGGATGTCAGGACAGGGAGGACAGATGAAGCAGAGGAACGAATCAGTGACAGATAAGATACAATTATGAAAAACAATGAAGTTGAAAACAACAGAGACAGAAACATATTGTATCACAAATGTAGACATACAGAACTTATCAACTCCTTAAATTGTAATAACATTCGTGTCATGGGCATCTCTGAAGATGAAGAAAGACAAAAGGGGCAGAAAGTTTATTTGAGCAAATGATAACTGAAAATTTCCCTAATGTGGGGAAGGAAACAGACATCAAAATCTAAGAAGCACAGAACTGCCATTAAATTCAACAAAAGCCAGCCATCACCAAGACATATTATAGTCAAATTCACAAAATACACAGACAAGGAAAGAATCCTGAAAGCAGCAAGGGAAAAAAAAAGTCTTTAACCTACAATGGAAAATAGATCAGGTTTGCAGCAGACCTCTCCACAGAAACTCGGCAGGCCAGAAGGGAGTGGCAGGATACAGTCACCATACTGAATGGGAAAAAATATAAAGCCAAGAATCTTTTATACACCAAGGCTGTCATTTAGAATAGAAGGAGAGATAAATACTTTCCCAAACAAAAACAAAAGGAGTTCATGTCTACAAAACCTGACCTGCAAAAAATATTATAGGGGACTCTTTCAGTGGGGGGAAAAAAGACCAAAAGCAATAAAGACTATAAAGGACCAGGGAACATCACTAGAAGCACCAAATCTACAGGTAACACAAAAGCAGTAAATTCATGTCTATCAATAATCACTCTGGGAGTGCCTGGGTGGCTCAGTTGATTAAGTGTCTGACTTTGGCTCAGGTCATGATCTTGCATGAGTTCGAGCCCCATGTCAGGTTCTGTGCTGACAGCTCAGAGCCTGGAGCCTGCTTCAGATGTCTCCCTCTCTCTTTACTCCTCCCCTGCTTGGACTCTGTCTCCCTCTCCCTCACTCGCTCTCTCTCAGAAACAAAATAAAACATTTTTAAAAAATCACTCTAATGTAAATGGTCTAAATGCTCCAATCAAAAGACATAGGGTGTCAGAATGGTTATGAAACAAACAAACAAGACCTATCTACATGCTGCTTACAAGAGACTCACTTTAGAGCTAAAGAGACCTGCAGATTAGAAATGAAGGGATGGAAAACCATCTACCATGATAATGGACATCAAAAGAAAGCCAGAGGAGCCATACTTATATCATAAAAATTAGATTTTAAAACAAAGACTATAACAAGAGATGTAGGAGGGCATTATATCATAATTAAGAGGTCTATCCATCAAGAAGATCTAACAATTATAAACATTTATGCCCCCAAATTGAAAGCACCTAAATATATTAATTAATAACAACCATAAAGGAACTCATTGGTAATAATACAATAAGAGTAGGGGACTTTAATACCACACTTACTGCAGAGCATCTAAGCAGAAAATCAACAAAGAAATAATGGCTTTGAATGACACACTGGACTGGATGGACCTAACAGATATATTCAGAATATTTCATCCTAACACAGCAGAATACACATTCTTCTTGAGTGCACATGGAACATTCTCCAGAATAGATCACACAGTGGGTCACAAATCAGACCTCAACAAATACAGAAAGACTGAGATCATACCATGAATATTTTCAAATGACAACAATACGAAACTTGAAGTCAACCACAAGAAAAAATATGGAAAGCCCTCAAATACACAGAGGTTAAAGAACATTCTACTAAAGAATGTATGCGTTAACCAGGAAATTAAAAAACAAATAAAAAAGTACATGGAAGCAAATGAAAATGAAAACATGACTTTGAAATGCAGCAAAGGCAGTCTTAAGAAGGAAGTTTATTGCAATACAGGTCTACTTCAAAAAGCAAGAAAAGTCTACAATATACAACCTAACCCTATACCTAAAGGAGCTAGGAAAAGAACACCAAGTAAAGACTAAAGCAAGCATAAGAAGGGAAATAATAAAGACTAGAACACAAATACATGATATAGAAACAAGAAAGAACAGTAGAACAGGTCAACAAAACTAACAGCTGGTTTGTCAAAAGAATTAACAAAATTGATAAACCCCTAGCCAGACTTATCTAAAAGAAAATAAACTCAAATAAATAAAATCATGAGTGAAAGAGGAGAGATAACAATCAACACACAGAAATACAAATAATTATAAGAGAATATTATGAAAAATTATATGCCCCAAACTGGCCAATCTGGAAGAAATGGACAAATTCCTAGAAACATACAAACTACCAAAACTGAAACAGGAAGAAATAGTTACTTTGAACAGACACATAACCAGCAAAGAAACTGAATCAACAATCAAAAATTTCCCATCAAACAAACATCCAGGGCCAGATGGCTTTCCAGGGGAATTCAACAAGACATTTAAAGAAAAGTTAATGTGGAGTCTTCTCAAACTGTTTCAAAAAACAGCAGGAAAAATTCCAAACTCCTTCTACAAGGCCAGCATTACCTTGATTCCAAAACCAGACAAAGCCCTGACTAAAAAGAGTTATGGGCCAATATCCCTGATAAATATGGAAGCAGAAATTCTCAACGAGACAGTAGCAAATTGAATCCAAAGTGCATTAAGAATTATTCACCATGATCAAGAGGGATTTATTCCTAGGCTGCAGGTCTGGTTCAATATTCGCAAATCAATCATGATACACCACATTAATAAAAGAAAGGAGAAGATACATATGATTCTCTCAATATATGCAGAAAACCATTTCACAAAACACAGCATCCATTCTTTTTAAAGTTTATTTATTTTGAGAGAGAGAGCAGGTGCACAAGCAGGGAGGGGCAAAGAGAGGGAAAGAGAGAATCCCAAGCAGGCTCTGCACTGTCAGCGCAGAGCCCTAAGCAGGGTTCAAACTCATGGAACCATGAGATCATGACCTTGGCCAAAATCAAGAGTCAGATGCTTAACTGACTGAGCCACCCAGGCACCCCAATACAGCATCCACCCTTGATAAAAACCCTTAAAAAAGTAGGGATAGATGGAACATACCTTTACATCATAGAGGCCACATATAAAAGAGCCACAGCTAATATCATCCTCAATGGCGAAAAAGTGAGATCTTTTCCTCTATGGTCGGGAACAAGACAGGGATGTCCACTCTCATATTACTATTTAACATAGTACTGGAAGTCTTAGCCTCAGCAATCAGACAACAAAAAGAAGTAAAAGGCATCCAAATCAGCAAGGAAGAAGTCAAACTTTCACTATTTGCAAACGACATGATACTCCATGTAGAAAACCCAAAAGACTCCACCAAAGAGTTGCTAGAACACATGAATTCAGCAAAGTTGCAGAATATAAAATCAATGTACAGAACCTTGTTGCATTTCTATACAACAATAATGAAGCAGCAGAAAGGGAAATCAAGGAATTGATCCCATTTACAACTGCATCAAAAACTGTAAGACACCTAGGAATAAACCTAACTACAGAAGTAAAAAATATGTACTGCGAAAACTACAGAACACTTATAAAAGAAACTGAAGAGAACACAAAGAAATGGAAAAACATTCCATGCTCAAGGATTGGAAGAACACTGTTAAAATGTCAATATTACCCAAAGCAATCTACACATTTGCTGCAACCGCTATAAAAATACCATCAGCATTTTTCAAAGAGCTAGAACAAACCGTTCCTAAAACTGTATGCAACCAAAAAGACCCCGAATACCAAAGCAATCCTGAAAAAGAAAAGCAAAGCCTGAGACATAACGATCTTAGTCTTCAATCTATGTTATAAAGCTGTAGTCATTAATATAGTATGGTACTGGCACAAAAACAAACAGATCAATGGAACAGAACAGAAAACCCAGAAATGCACCCACAGTTATATGGTCAACTAATCTTCAACAAAGCAGGAAAGAATACCCAATGGAAAAACGACAGTCTCTTCAACAAATGGTGTTGGAAAAATGGAGGGTAACATGCAGAAGAAAGAAACTGGACCACTCTCTTATACCATACACAAAAATAAGTTCAAAATGGATTGAAGAATAAATTTCTAAGTGTGAGACAAGAAACCATAAAAATCCTGGAGAACACAGGCAGCAACTTCTTTGAGCTTGGCTGTTGAAACTTCTCACTAGACACTGGAGGCAAGGGAAACAAAAGCAAACATGAACTACTAAGACTTCATCAAGATAAAAAACTTCTGAAGAGCAAAGGGAACAATCAACAAAACTAAAAGGCAACCAGTGGAATGGGAGAAGATATGTGCAAACAACATATCTGATAAAGGGTTAGTATCCAAAATCTATAAAGAACTTATCAAACTCAACACCCAAAAACAAATAACCCAGTTAAGAAATGGGTAGATGACATGAATAGACATTTTCCAAAAAAGACATACAGATGGTTAAAAGACACATGAAAAGATACTCAACATCGCTCATCACCAGGGAAATACAAATCAAAACCATGATGAGGTACCACCTCATACCTGTCAGAATGGCTAAAATTAACAACACAATAAACAGCAGGTGTTGAACAGGATGCTGAGAAGGGGAACACTTGCACTGTTGGTGGGAATGCAAACTGGTACAGCCACTCTAGAAGACAGTATGGAGGTTCCTCAAAAAACTAAATACAGAACTACCCTATGATCCAGCAATGGCACTATTAGGTATTTAGTCAAAGGATACAAGAATACAGATTTGAAGGGATACACATTCCCAGATACTTAAAGCAGCAATATCAACAAACTATGGAGAGAGTCCAAATATCCATCGAATGATGGATAAAGAAGGTATGTGTGTATACACATACACATGTATATACACACATACATACACACATACACACATGGAATATTAGCGATCAACAAGAATGAAATCTTATCATTTGCAACAAAATGGAATGAGCTAGACTGTATTATGCTAAGCGAACTAAGTCAATCAGGGAAAGACAAATACCATATGACTTTTCTCATATGTGGAATTTAAGAAACAAAACAGATGAACATATGGGGAGGGGAAAAAGGAGAGAGGAAAATAACCAATAAGATACTCTTTACGACAGAAAACAAACTGAGGGTTAACGGAGGGAGCTGGGTGGAGGCTGATGGGTATTAAGGAGGGCACTTGTTGGGATGGCACTGGGTGTTATATGTAAGTGATCAATCACTAAATTCTACTCCTGGAAACAATTTTACACTGTATGCTAAGTAAGTAGAATTTAAATGAAAAATTGAAAAAAAAAGAAAGAAAGAAAAGAAGGCAAAACAATAAAACGTTCCCAGATTAATGTGATAGATTTTTAATTCTCTCTTTATAATAAGAATGTATAATAAGCAGAAAGTCTTTTTAAAAATAGCTATCATGAAATGATATCTGGAAATTGATTTCAAAATAGTATTTGGGAGGGATTCATTATGAATTTCATTATTATGGCTCAGTGATGACTACATGGAGGTTCATCATACTGTTCTATTACTTACGTTTTAGTTTCTCCATAATAACCAGTTCAGAAAAGAGTCACCTTGTAAGGAAAAGTTATTTGTACACATGAGTCTTAAAACTATTTGGCTTGCCAAAAGAAGTAAATGAAATCATAATATTCATATCCCTGAATTATCTAAGAGCTGAACTTAAAATATGAACAGATTTACAGACTAACATCTGCAGATTTGATCACTGAAGTGTGCGGCGCAAGTTTGAAATCTGTTATAAGGATGGGAGATAATATCTTATAAAAAAAAAGTAGAAATAATAAGGAAGTGTTTTACTGAAAGAAGAAGTGACATATTTTATTGACCCAATCATATTCCTACATGGCCCTCTTATGTCTGAGACTATGGGATGGACAGGGCAAAAGTTAACTGGCAATTACAATATGGTGAATAAATCGAGCCTCCTAAGAGTGCTGACCTAAAAGATCCAGACTCTCCTCGCTGAGTCAAAGAAGAAGGTTCTAATGCTCTTCACCCTAATTCCATAGCCCAATCTGTTGTGACAGGAAGTACACTAGCAGGATAATCTTGCTGCTCAAGGTCCAGCATCCAGTATATTTGAGCAATCCTTGGGCACCTGTGTACACAGGCAGGCAGCACTTCCTCTCACTCCAATCTATACTCAGCAGTAGTCCATTCCATAAAATTTGACTCTTTTTTCTTTCCCTACTTACTGCTCTAGATTCCTGCTATGATTTGAGCCTGCCCTGAACCCTAGAACCTAACGTTTGGGCTCTAATTCTTGATGACATCCTTTCTTAAAAGGAACTGGCCAAGATCAGGGAAATAGAGCAGTCTCATTTCCTTTTACTTGAAAATATTACTTGCTTCAAGTTACCTATAGCTCTGGCTATTCAAAAATGGAACTTTTCAGGTATCAGTATCCCTGATATCAGTATTAAGTGTTCTACTTAATATTTAGTAATATTTAATAACATGCTCCATTAAAAAATAATAAAGATACTAACTACTTCTGCAAAACTGCCATAAAGGAACACAGGTAAAAAAATATTTCTCTATAAATATATACACTGCAGACAAAATATCAGCAGTAGGGAATTGATTGTATAAATTATAGCGCATGCGATAAGATGATACTACACAGATTTGATCAATTTTAAATTTTTTTTTTCAACGTTTTATTTATTTTTGGGACAGAGAGAGACAGAGCATGAACGGGGGAGGGGCAGAGAGAGAGGGAGACACAGAATTGGAAACAGGCTCCAGGCTCTGAGCCATCAGCCCAGAGCCCGACGCGGGGCTCGAACTCCCGGACCGCAAGATCGTGACATGGCTGAAGTCGGACGCCTAACCGACTGCGCCACCCAGGCGCCCCAGATTTGATCAATTTTAAACAACAGTAATGATATTAAAAACATACACTGGATAATGTTACACGAAATTTCAGGATTCAAACCTATGCCATGTAGTTTATACATAAATAAGCATGTAAATTTATATATTCATGTATAAAGAGCAGAAAATACGTCAAAATGTTAACTAAGTATTACTTATTTTTTATCCAATTTTCTACATTAATATTTTAATTATTGCAAAATTAATGCTAATATGGAAATGCAAAGAAAAGCAAGCTTTTTAAAGAAAAGAGTGTTGATTTGTATAAGCTTATAATTGTAAGCTTATTAGTGCTGTGGAAGAATGAATGTAACTATGCAAAACTACACTCATCTTTTTAATCTCCTCACAGTTCTACTATGCCACAGTCATAAGAAAAAGCAAAATATACTCCTTAAGACACAGTATCTATGATTTACTTAGTCGTTTTCAAAATACAAAGTACTCAGGACCAAAAATCATCCCAAAGGCCCCTGAATCTCCTTCCTTTCTAACAGAAAAAGTACAACTCCTAATCTCATGGAATCCTGGCTCAATGCAAGTCCTACTCTCCTACTAACAAGTCAGAAGTGAGTCTAAGTTGGCCATTTTGGCTACTTGATAGTATTAATCCTACATAAGCATTAATAGGAGTCACTGTTTTTCTTTTAGGCATAGAAAAGCAGAGTGATGCAGTAGAACCAGCACTGAACTATGAGTCAAAATACCTACAGCAAGATAAAGTCTACAATTCATGACTGAATGACTTCTCTGGGCCTCAGTTTCCTCCTTAGTAAAATAAAGGGATTAGACAATAAATCCTAAGGTTCCCCCTTTTCTAATGCTGTAACTAGCCCAAAAGGTAATCAGTGATGGCTAATTATACACACACAAATTGTAAGTCTAATTTTTAAGTCACAATTGTGACTTATTTAAAAAACATTGCTACAATATGAAATACGAATGATGTATATAAGGAAACTAATACCTATATGGACATGATCTCATCAAAGTTTATACCCTTATTCTTTTAATTACCTTTTATGGTCTTTCTACCATAATTTGCTATATTAAATAATTCATACTGAGATTTATGACCTTGATGTTCTTTCACTCTTCCTAAAAGTTCTCATACTTCCTCATTTTTTAATAGAGAAATGAAAAAAATTAAGCTACAGACAGATTTATGACTTTTGGAAAAGAATGTAAAAGTTCTAAAAATAGGTTAAGCAAGAAAACATAAGTGACACAATAAAGAATTTTATTAAACTGCCATTTTTAGAACTCAAGTTATACCTCAGAATAAACACATTTCATAAAATGTGGTATATCAAAAGAAATAATCTGCTGCCCATTGTTCTAAAATATTACAACAAAGACATGAGAATATTTAAGGATGTTCTTTTTAGGATCAAAAGAGTTTAAACACGTCTCCTTTGAAAAAAATGGACTAAAGCTTCATTGCAATAATACAAATGTATTTGAAAATCAAAAGTCCTCTTTATTGAAATCCAATCTCATACTCAAGAAGCTTACTTATTTCTTTGCAGCTAAAAGTTTGCTTTCAAAGCAGGGTGGATACCAAGTTACAATCTAAATATATGAGGAATAAATGTAAGGGTTTTCATATATTGTTTGGAAAAACATTTTTCTCTAAACCCATCCTGTACTTCTTCAACTATGAATCTAAAATCCAACGATACCAGTCTATTCTAAAACCAAACAATGTTTGTTCTTATATTCTTAAAAATATTATAAGGCATTCCATTCTTTTAAGCCTACGTGGCAGAACAACAAATAAGCTAAATAAGGAGGCATTTTACAACACTTCCTCACCGCCTTCTACAAAAACTGGGGAAAGGTGGAGGCTTCTTTTTTTTTTTTTCTGGATGATGATAAGGGTAAGAAAAGTGAGGGGTGAGGGGGTAGTAGAGGAATGGAGAATGAAGGAAGAGAAGAAGAAGAAAAAATTAGAAGAGAAGAAAAATTAGGAGAAAAAGAAGCAGATGAACGGAGGAAAAAAAAGAATACTCAACTAAAACAACATGGTATTTTTAGACAGCACTCTACCATATATTTTGAATACCAATACCACTCTTCAATATGATATATTGAAAACAATAAATTGTAATTAGCTCATTAACATTTAGTTTATTAACATTTAATTCAATAGTTACTATATAAGGGTTTATGCTAACTGCTTAAGTTAAAGAGGTAAGATTCTCTGGGTGTCAGAGTTTTACCAAGAATAACACCAAAACAATCTGCATAAACTATTATTCTGACTGGTATCACTCCAGAAACTGTTCAGCAGATTATCCTCCAGAATGAGTTCAGAGGAAAGATGATTTGTAATTAGTGATTTGTAAGATGGAATTTGCCATATCAAATAAAGTATCTACAGATATTACCTAAACACTATTCAAAAATAAAGCACCATATAAAGAACTAGTTCAGTTTTAAAAATGAGTGTGTTTAGAGATTCATGAAACTCAGACAGCATACACTGAAAAGTTAGGCTCACTTGACATTCATCTGTGCTTCCCTGGTGCCTGGACTAATGTAAAGTGCACAAGCAGGTGCTGAAAAATGCTTAAAAAGATAAGAAGTTTGAGAATTCTATTACATTTAAGTAAAACTTAAAAATTTGTCAAACAGTAAATTTAATAAAATCTGAAATGTAATGCTTTTTATCAAAACAATGCCTTTTGTGACAGCATCCATTTTGAAAAATTAAACATAAGACAATGACAACTTTTAAAACCTGATAGACAATTTTAATTAGACAAAAGATTCAACTCCACCAAGGTCCCTTTCTACAGGTATAGGACACACTTCTATTTTTATCTACTATAGTCTATGTATTACATTGTCTCAAGTGACAAACAAGAAAAATGAAGCTAATGAAATACTGTGAAACAGACACCACGCCAAAGAGAAAAGGCCATCTTCTGATAGGATGATAGCCGACCATCTGTCCCCCTGCCACTCAGTGACAATTACAAATACTCCATCAGTTTTCCTGTAGGTAGAGATGATAAATGGGGTAAAGACTTCTTTTGTAGATTCTGATGTTCTTTTCTGATCTAATCTGAGGTTTAACAAATGACTCAAAGGAAAGCACAGAGTTCAACAAGCTTATTAATTTATTATGCTGTGAAGATAGAGAAAGGTTGAACTCAATACTGCAACAGGGAATGGTTCAATTATATTGAACCAAGCTTTGTAATGAAAGGTATTTTCTCAGAATTCTCAGATTTCAAATACAGCATGCTACATTACAATTAGGCTTCATCCTTCAAAGTCATCTCAATAATATACCAGTAACAATATTACCAAAGATCACAAATAACATCACCCTTTCAATAAAAGATCAAAGGGAAAAGAATGCTCAGAGGTAAAGCTGGAAGTCCTCAGTTGTGAGCGCCTTTCACAGCCCTAGGTGACAAGAGCTTCAGAAACTCTGTAGCTTCACATCAAAGTCACCAGAACCAGGACACAGATTGTCTATAAGTCTATTTAAGTGTTTAAGAAAAAGACATATGCAAAAATATAAATATGTTAAAAGTAAAAGAATAGAAAAAGATACACTAACACTAGATAAAAGAAAGCTGGAATGGATAATTAATATTTAGGTAAGGTGGCAAAAAATATTACTAGGAATAAAGAAGGTGATTTCATATGAAAGGGGTCAATTAATCAAGGGGACATAACAATCATTAGCATTTATCCCCTAATAATACAATTTGAAACAACATAAAGCAAAAACTGATCAAACTGCCAAGAGAAATAGAAGAATTCACAATTAAAATAAAAGGTTTCAATATCCCTTTCTCAAAAATTGATAGAACAAAAGTAGGCAGATAATCAGCAGGGATACAGTAGATGAGGAAACTTACTGAGGCGGCAGCTATGTTCACTGTTCTGATCATGGTGATGGTATCAATATGCTAAAAGTTATAGTAAACTTAAAAGTAAGTGCAGTCTAATTTATGATAGTTATGCCTCAAAGCTGTTTAAAAACAGCAACAGGGGCGCCTGGGTGGCGCAGTCGGTTAAGCGTCCGACTTCAGCCAGGTCACGATCTCACGGTCCGTGAGTTCGAGCCCCGCGTCAGGCTCTGGGCTAATGGCTCGGAGCCTGGAGCCTGTTTCCGATTCTGTGTCTCCCTCTCTCTCTGCCCCTCCCCCGTTCATGCTCTGTCTCTCTCTGTCCCAAAAATTAAAAAAAAATAAAAACAGCAACAATTTTGGGGTGCCTGAGTGGTTCAGTCAGTTGAGCGTCTAACTCTTGATTTCTGCTCAGGTCATGATCCCAGGGTTGTAGGGTCAAGTCCCATATTGGGCTTTACATGGAGTGTGGAGCCTGCTTAAGACTCTCTCTTTCTCTCTCTCCCTCTGCCCCTCTCTCCCGCTCGTGTGCACCCTCTTTCTAAAAAATATATATATTAAAAAAGAATAAAAATGGCAACAATTTTCTAACTTGTATGAATTGAGGCACTATAATATTCAGTACAAAAGAGTTAAGTCCAAAAGGGTGTATATAGCATGGTACTTTTTTATAAAGCAGGAAACAGCTAAAATAAAATTATACTTTTTAAGAACAGACCTAGGTGCAAAAACAAAACTATGATGGAGACAAGAGCAAAAGGGAGAAGAAGGGAGGGAAACGATATAAAGGGACATATCAGGCGGCACTATCTAAAACTAGGTTTGCAAAATTAATACCATAAAAAATAATATTCAAGGAGAGAGGCATGAAATAGGAAAGAGGGACCCTTCATATTTTTAAGAGGTAAAATTCATCAGTAAGACAAAAATTATGTAAATAGTTGTAATCATGATAATAAAACATTGTGATATACATATATATAGAATGATTTTTAAAACACAAGAAGACATGTATAAATAGTAATAATAGTATACTGGCAATCTTTCCATTTTTGAGAAAAGGGTATTAGTGAGCAGAAAAAACAGGTATGAAAAATGAGAATATTTGCATAACAATGAGCAAATCTGATCTAATATATATTATATATACCCAAAGAGAGAAATGTATTCTTAATGTTTTACAGCGTATTAAGCCATAAAGAAAATCAATAAACTCTCCAAAGTAGAAGCCTCGATAAACCATACGCTCTGATCATAATGTGACAAAAGTTGAAATTAAAAACAAAGAACAGGACTCATTTTAGCATCACATAGTTTAAAACTGAAACAATGCCCAGAAGATTAGTCTGGTCCCTATACAGAATGGCAGTCAAATCCATGAATCACTTCAGACTTTTAAATGGCACATATATACTCATACTCATAAAACAAAAGGCACTGCCACCTCTCTAATCCATAACCTTGGAAATACCTTTTTGTTTAAAAGGAAATAACTGTAATTCTAAATTGTTGGAATTTTTTAAATTTTGTCACTTTAAAATACTCTTAAAACCCATTAATTTAGAAACAAAATAAGCCTACTAAAACATGTTTAAGAGTTAAATGAAGAAAATGAATGCTTAACTAAAGGACACATAAATGCAAGGCACAAGTAGACAAACATGTTGCTGGATGGAAAGAAAATATATTTAAAAGATGCCTACTCTTGCCAATTTAATGTAGAATTCCACAGCAATGTCAATAAAAATTCAGACTGGATTTTCTTAGTTTAACAAGTTAATTGCAGAGGTTATGTACAAACTGAAAAGCAGAGGAACAGCCAAGTCAATTTTGAAAAAATAATAAAGAAGAAAAAAATCTACACTACTAGGAATAGAAGTAAGAAAACAAAGAATACTATCTCTCAATTTTTGGAGAAAATAATTATTAAGCCACAAATCTACACCCAGTGAAAATATCTTTCACAAGCAAAAGCACTAGAAACAAACAAAAACATAATTTCCTACCAGGAGATACTCATTAACCTGAGTGGGGGATACACTGATAATTGTTTTATTATTAGTCTACAAATAATAGGAACAGAAAGCAACAGAAAAAAAGGAAAAATCCAGTATTTGGATTAAAGGCATCAAAGGATACTGCAATAAATTTAAAATAAAAGAATTAAGAATATAATTGGCCAAAATATCCAAGTTCACTATGATAGCCATCTATGGTGGCACATGCATTAATTTACCTAATTTAACCATGAACAAAAATTATGGACACAGAAGATTCCTGAGCAACATGAGCATGAACATAATTGCCATTGTTGTAGTTCTTTATTTTTTTAAAAATGTTTATGCTTTTGTCAATATTACCCACAGACATGATTAACACAGTCAGTGGTTCAAAGAAAGTAGTTTCCCACCGCTCTCCCACTTCTTTCTCCAATCCAGGCACAATGGTTTTAGTAGGTTATTTTATCTTTCTTCTCTATATTCCTGAATATACGTTTGCATTGCCACTTCTTCAGTTTTAGGATTACCTACTGATTTCTCAGCATGCAACATAAGGATTTAGTTCTATTCCCAGAGCCTGGCGTCACTACACACACTTTATAGCTTCTGTATCCCCTCCATCTTTCCAAATATGGAGGGACCAGGAAATAAGTGTTATCTCATTATCTAGGTGACAGAAATACAGGATTTATTACACTCCTTTATGATGCTGAAATACTTTGCAATCTAAAACAAATTTTTGAGAGAGAGGACCAAATTTGGGATTGTGAAAATTTTGTTTTACAACTTTGTGATTTTCCTGACACAACAGATGTGCCTCTAAAGACTGCAAGAGAAGTCAAATGACAAAATAATTATTACCAAAACTCAATAACTCTGATCAGAGGTCTGCTCCTCTATAAATATTTACTTTGGAACTAATATGCTGGCCATTGAATTTCAGATAAAGAACCTAATAAAGTCCAAATTAAAATAAAAGCATTTAGGGGCACCTGGGTGGCTCAGTCAGCTAAGTGTCCAACTCTTGATTTCGACACAGGTCATGATCTCACGGTTCCATGAGTTCAAGCCCGACTGATGGGCTGATGGCATGGAGTCAGCTTGAGATTCTCTCTCTCCCTCTTTCTCTGTCCCTACCCTGCTTGTACTCTAAATAAATTAATAAATTAATTAAAATAAAAGCATTTATAATCAATTATTTAGTAAGGAAAATAAGAATTATGTAAATTAGGCAAATAAAATGTTAAACTCATTAACTATTCCTGTCAGAGTGAGAACATTCCTGCTTATAAACTCCTATTAATAAATCCATTATTGGGGCGCCTGGGTGGCGCAGTCGGTTGGGCGTCCGACTTCAGCCAGGTCACGATCTCGCGGTCCATGAGTTCGAGCCCCGCATCAGGCTCTGGGCTGATGGCTCGGAGCCTGGAGCCTGTTTCCGATTCTGTGCCTCCCTCTCTCTCTGCCCCTCCCCATTCATGCTCTGTCTCTCTCTGTCCCAAAAATAAATAAACGTTGAAAAAAAAAATTAAAAAAATAAATAAATAAATAAATAAATAAATCCATTATTTCCGGGGCACCTGGGTGGCTCAGTTGGTTGAGCATCTAATTTCAGCTCAGGTCATGATCTCAACAGTTCATGGGTTCAAGCCCCGCATCGGGCTTCAGATTTGTGTGTGTCTCTCTCTGCCTCTCAAAAATAAATAAACATTAAAAAAGATTTTAAAAATAAATCCTTTATTTCCTTTATCGTTACAATATGAAATTATCGTATTATGGATTTCAAGATTACGCATGTATCAAATTTCTATATAAAGAAGTACATATTACAAAACTTTGAGAGAAGTAGAAGCAGCTTGGGTTATATAAATATGCCTCACTACAACACTGTTTCTGATCCTCTATCATGCAACTGAAAGAAAGCAGCTGCAAAATAGTCATCACAATTGCTTTGGTCTTTTAATGTCGCCCATGGTGATGATTCTGCAACTCCTCACAAATGACACACAAAAGCCAGATGAAAATGTATTAGTCTGTAATCTGTAGATGTGTAAAAGTAGTCACTATTCTAGACATCCCAAGCCACCATGATCTTGATTAAGAGTTTAAGGAGTTTAAGAGTTTATGTCTTTTAAAAAGCAATAATGTTTAGATATTTAATCAACTTTGTAAAGGGAATGGGTATCAGCTACAAATAACAGCCAACATGTTGCAACTTAAACACTTAAAATATCAGGTTGGGACACTCCATTCTAATTTCCAAATAAACACATGCAAAAAGGAAAAAAATAGTTTTAATTACTATAAGCAAACTATAAAATTAGATAACTATCATATTGTAAGCAAAAAGCAGCACATATTATAATACATATGGTCTCATGCAGAGACATACAGTTGAAAATGGCTTTTCACATTTGTATAGCTATCTAAGGGTCACAAAATAGAGTTTTATCAAACACTAGAGAGCTTAAGTATCTAAATTGCACGCATTTGCTACCTATTTGAAATTACATTTTATTTATTTTTTAATATTTATTCATTTATTTTTGAGAGAGAGAATATGTGAGTGGGGGATGGACAGAAAGAGAGACACAAAACCTGAAGCAGGCTCCAAGCTGTCAGCACAGAACCCAATGCAGGGCTCAAACCCACGAACAGTGAGATCATGACCTGAGCCAAAGTTGGATGCTTAACCAACTGAGCCACCCAGGTACCCTTGAAACTGCATTTTAAAATAAACCAACTGTGTTTTTAAAAAAAGGTTCATGGAAGAGAATTTCATGTAGTTGTAATTTACCAACCCAACGACAGAGAATCTTGAAAAAACTGTAAGAAAACTACAGTTCTGATTAATGATCAATATTTCTAAAACTGAATGTTAACTGAAAGAAAACCAATACAGAAAAGAGACTGTGATTTTTTTTTTAATTTTTTAAAGTTTATTCATTTTTCAGAGACACAGTGAGATACAGCACGAACGGAAGAGGGGCAGAGAGAGAGGGAGACACAGAATCCGAAGCAGGCTCCAGGCTCTTAGCTGTCAGCACAGAGCCCGATGTGGGGCTCGAACTCACATAACTGTGAGATCATGACCTGAGCCAAATTCCGATGCTCAACTGACTGAGCCACCCAGGCGCCCTGAGACTGTGATTATTAGCAGGAAAAGTGCAATGGTCATATAACATCAGAAAAGGTATGCAAAATGGACATCAATGAAGTAATATTTCAAAATTATGAATGTGATGATCTATTTTAACTTTCTTAGCATATGGCATTTGCCCAGTTCAACTCTGCTAGAAAGGTGGTTAGAATTTGTTCTAAAATAAATACAAGAAAAATACACTCTACAATAATCAACTTTAGACATATAAAACAGACAAATGCAGCAAAACAATAGGTTTATAAACCAAGTTAATCGCCTGAGATTTAACAAATTTATTTATCTTGCCCTTTAAAAAAAATTTTTTTTTCAACGTTTATTTATTTTTGGGACAGAGAGAGACAGAGCATGAACAGGGGAGGGGCAGAGAGAGAGGGAGACACAGAATCGGAAACAGGCTCCAGGATCTGAGCCATCAGCCCAGAGCCTGACGCGGGGCTCGAACTCACGGACTGTGAGATCGTGACCTGGCTGAAGTCGGACGCTTAACCGACTGAGCCACCCAGGCGCCCCATATCTTGCCCTTTAGCATGTCAATAATGAAGCCTAGAGAATTCAAACCATAGTATTTATTCCACAGTAAGAAGAAAATTCCCTTTTCCAACCTTAAGGCTCAATTGCTTGGTTAGAATGAGGAGGAAGGAGTGGTTAAAGGAAATTTTATCTCTTTCCAGCCAAAACATTTTGAAGATAAAAGGAGGGGGAAAAAAAGTTTTAATGTGTATCCCAAGGGGGATAATATGTTAGCTAAGTGACAGTAATGCCCAAAGTATAATTTTGATTCTCAAAAGAAAGTGTCTCCATCTGTCCCTGTCACCAAATAGGTCTATTAGTATGGCCTTGCTAGGTGGTCAGGAAGATGTCTTGTGTTTTAGCTTTCCCAAAATGTTCTTAGTTCTTATGTGGTATGAACCCTGTGGTAGAAGCCAGTAGGCCTGTCAGGGCCAGAATGAAGGTTATGGCAAAGACTCGGAGACATATGGGCAGAGAGGACTGAGGGGTGACCTGGTCAGGAAGAGGCAAACAAATGGCTGATGCTCCACTGTAACACTAAGTGGAAAGAAGAGATCAAGAGTTCACCAGCCACTCTTCATGACTGGTTTACTAAGTGAACAGGTAAAGAAGGGTCTCACACTGGAAATCAGAAAAGAAAGAAGACATCTGGTAGAAAGACCTCAACTTTTCCTCTTAATATGGGGTCAAGTAAGCCATACTCTTCCTCCAATACACATAGATGCTATCTTAAGGAGATAAGCAAGTGGATAGGGGCTAAGGATTGTTATTCAAAAGAGGCTAGGTACAAACTAGAGAAACTGTTTAAATTATTGAATCAAACTAAGTTTAAAACAAACTGGTTACCTACTTCAAATTTTTTCCTTAAACCAATGAAGAAGACTAAATCAGCACGGATAAATAGCTACATGCCTCTGCATGCCCGCGTTCCAATGTGGTGAATTTACCACCATAAGAATTCTAAAAGTTAGAAGAATTATATGTTAACAATCAGCTATATATGTGTGTTACATACTGAATACATACACATGTTCTCTCTCACACACACATTCTCTCTCACACATATACACATACACCACAAAAATTTTCCCATCCTATTAAAGAGAAAATAAAGGCAATGGAAGCTATATCCTACAAGAAGGGGTAAGGCATTTTTAGATAATTTCTCAAATTAACTTAAAGTGTACCCAACTGAGGTACTGGGGGAAAAATATTTATTCTAAATGAGTCCCAGTTTGTTCATTTGACTTGACTTTCTGTTGAGAAGCAGACAAAATGCTTTCCTAACATGATTACAAAAAGACAACAAATACTTCTGGCTTCTACAAACAAAGGTAAGCAAGGCAAGGAAATGAACCAATCTGTTAGGAATTATCTATTATTTCCTAGACTGTCATCAATTCTAGGAGATATCTAGGAGACTTCTTTCACCTCAACACCAGCACACTCTGGCAAAAGAGATAAGCTTATATTTCATTAAGTACAGTAATGTCTTCATGTTTTTGCTAACTTAAAACATCATTTTCTTTCAATCACCTAATTTGCATAATTTTTCCAAGCTGAAATACTAATTTGGGATTCATAAAATCACATTTGGTTGTAAACATCCAATAAATTATAGTTAAGATCTTTCATGAAAGTCTTTTTTATACATCCATGAACCAAATGAAAATAAAATTTACTTAAGTACACAGGTTAACAAACACACCAAGGAGTCTCACAAACAGAAAAATATGGATTAAAAAAAAACCCTTTTTAACTTCATTCTCTATATAAGGTTGGATGTACTTCATTCAATATTCACAAAAATCACTATTAGCTTCTTTAGATATTGGTGTGAAAAGAGGATGACTCAGAAATCAGAGGTTTAATTAAAACTTATACTTCATTATTTCTCTAGCAATGTATAAAAACTAAATTTTGGAATGTATTTAAACTAGCACCCATTTGTTTTGACCTTCAAAAATTAGCTACTTTTAACACCTGGATTTTAAGACAATGAAAGAGAAAAAAAATCAAACACATAACAGCTCTTTTTGTGAAGTCTCCAAAAAACAAGAAAAATTTCCCAGTCAAATTACAACAAAAACACAAAACATTATACCTTTCTTGCCAGGCAGCTACCTATTACGTTTAACAGGCTTAAAAAAAAATGTGTCAAAGATCAAGAGTAAGTTATCTGATATGTCAAGTGCATAAGGTCAAAGGTACAATTTTATTAGGTCAGAGGTGGTATAAATAAAATCTTACATGTCAAGGAAGAAGGGTCACAGACAAGGTGTATATAACATAAAGACATCACAGATGACAAGTAATAACTTTAAGTAGAACAAGTATGTTTACTACAGATACCTCCACTGATTAAAAATGAAACTTCCATGTGAGTAAATATAAAACTGCCCTACTATATCACATAACTCATATCCTATATCGCATGTTTGTTTTCAGGAAGAAAGGGCTATAACCCAGAATAACTACATGAATTAAGTGAGAACTTAAGGAAAATTTAATTCAACTGAAATAGTATAAAAAAATGAACACATCAACCAAATCTCAAATCACAACAGCTAAACATCAGGCTATGCTATAAGAGCTACAAAAGTTAGACAATACTGCACATTTTTCTTTCAAATTGCATGAACTATTCTTTCCTTCTCAACTTTTCTCACTGAGGTAAAACACATAAAATTTAGATTTCAATTTATATAACAGCAACATTCCAAAAAATGTTTAAATAATCTGTTGTAAATTAAATAATACAGTTTTTTAATTAAGAGAATTACAAGTAATTTCTATAAATGGAAAATTTTCATTTGTAATGGAATAATTAAATTCTAATTAAAGAAAGCAATTTAAGATTTTTTCAAAGTGGCACACACATACACATGACTCTTGTTCTAAACAGCAAACTTAAAGAGTGAATGGGGTAAATTATATGAATGATTCAAGTAAAATAAAAAAAAAATCCTTACTATTCACTCTTAAAATACTCATACAATTTGAGTAAAAGACAAAAAATTATTTGAGGTAAACTAAATAGATGATTAATTACATGTTTTATTAGAGGTACCTAAAGCCATTCAGTAGAAGCTCTCAGTTCAACTCAGCTCAATGAGCTTTTATTAAATACCTTACCATGTGTCAAGCATTATGTCAAACAATGTGTATATAGGAATTAAATATTAGGAGACTTCCAATTCCAGCCACAGTGGACTGGCTTATACTGACTGGACTATCTCCCAACTCAAAACGTTGTACAAAGTATACCAAATATCAATTTGAAGGCATTACAGTACAGCCAACAGAGCCAGAACTTGAGAGACCGTTATCCTTAACAGAAAGGAAGCACATGAGGTAAGCTCCACATTCACTCTGGATTTTTCCTTGAAAGGCTTATACCAATTTTTGGCATGGAGACACTGCAAACTAAAAGTAGCAGCCTTACTGAGCTGAAGAGACAGAATTTGGTTTAGAGCTGCCAAAGCCACTGGAGCTTGAGGGGGGAATATCCTCAAAAGGAGGAAATCATAGAGAAGTAAGCCCAAATAACTATGTGCAATTTCCCATCAAGTGCTGGTCATACCCAGAAACTCAGGAGAAAACAGTAGCTTCAGTCCTCCTACCCAGGTAAGATTTATTGATTTATTAAGAACCAAACACAGACTTACCCCTGCTTCCTGACAGCATCCAATCCAGATCAAAGCTTCAAGTCCTCGAACTTTCCCCTCCCCAACCAAATCACCTAGCACAAGCCCAAATCCTATAAGCCCTTTCTAACACCTTATTTGAGAAGCTCCATAATTCCCCACAGTATACATTTTCCATTATTTAATAAATAAAGCCCTATTTTATTCAACTACAAATATATTCCTGATGGTCTTCACCTGGAGAGCATTGATAAAAAGCTAAGAAAAAGAATGAACTACAACTTCACATAAACATTTAAGATCAATCTCAGAGTTAGGGGTAGGTGAAAGTAGCCAGACACAGAAAGTACATACTGTATGATACCATTTAAAGAATGTTCCAGAACAGGGAAAACTAACTGATGGTATAGACTAGTTACCGCTTGGGGACATGTCTGGGTTGGAGCATGCGGGAGCCTTCTGGAGTATAATAAATGATCTATATCTTGATGTGAGTGAAACATATGTAAAAATTAATCAAGCTGTATACTTGAGATTTGTGTACTCTATTAATATACGTTACACTGGGGAACAGGAGTTAAACACACACATGTATGTATATACAGTTACTGCTCTCATTAGAACCATAATAACTTTTCCTGGGCACCTTAAGAGATACTTCACAAACATGAATGTCTCATCTTTGGGTAGCTCTAGAAATTTGCTATTATAAATAGAACCAACAAATTCGTAGGTTAGCAATGTCATCCATGTCTAGATAACAATTGAATGTAAAATATTTCTAAAAATATTCATACAAATCTAAATTCCACTGTAAGCAATTATAGGTAGATAAATAATGCATTTCCAAAAATTTCTAAATACTGTACTCATAAAATTATCAATTTACATGACATGTATATTGTTAATTATTTTCCAAGAAATGCAGGGCATCATTAAAGAATTCTTTTGTATATTATTAAAATATCAAAATACTATGACCTTTTTTTTACAGTAAAATTGTTCTTATTTCTGTTTCTTGTTAAACTGTATACTAAATTTTAGTATATGCACTGTCAAAGTGAGCACTAAATTGTATACTAAATGACATATTTGTATACTATATTTTAGTAGTTATTAAATGTTAAATATAATTTTAAATAATCACAACCGAACATGGAATTCTTTATAATATAGGACATACTGAGTTTTCAATAAATATGTGGAAATGAACAGAAGTAAAGCTTACCACTTCTTCATCTGAAAGTTCACGCCCTTGAATGCTGCTATTCTCTCTTACGGCTTGCTGGTGTTTTTTTCCTTTAATATGGCTAAAAAGATACACCTCTGAAGAGATCTAAAAGCATAAAATCAAAGCAATTGTAATCAACATATAATTATATCTAATTATATATTCATGCCAGTATATTATATGCATGTTGATATCACACTAGCCTTTACATACTAGGCTAAAAATATTTTCTTTAAAACACAACTCTGAGAATCCTCTAGAAGATACATAAGAAAAATCATGCCATTGTAACCAACCTTAACAGGATATCATTTCTTCTAAGTATCAGAGTTCAAATTTCAAGACTGAAAATGCCTTTTTCTTTTTTGATTCCAGTACCCAAAAATATTGCTTAGGCTATCAATTAAGCAGGTATATATCCATTTTAGCAGCAATTGCATTACTCTGGCACTTTGCACTGATACTCTTAAATGCCAATGCTATTTTTATACTACTTACTTAGCATAAAAATCATGAAAGAAATCCACGGTTTAAAATCATATACATTTTAAAAGACCGGGAGAATATATTTCCATAGTTTAACAAACTTTAGTAATAAATCATATCATCACAATATTAGTAATGACAACCTACCAGGACATTACAGAGGGAACACTGCTTCTTTCTTTCATAAGGAGTCAGTTTGGGGGCATAATCAGTATTTGCATGCCGTCCACTGCTTAACTCAGCAGCTTTTTCTTTTCTTTGTTCAATCTGTTCCATGTGCCTTCGAATGCTTTCATCATGCTGTGAATGAAGTCAAAGCGTGAGAATATAAAAATGATGCAAATTATATGGAGAACTTAAAAAAACAGTATTTCCATTAAAGTTTCTACAATAATAGAAGAAATGTCTTCATTCAATGTTGACATGAACACTAAGAATAAGAATTTACATAAAGCCCTTTAATATCTCCTACATGCACAGTAACGTCTCTTAGAGTGTGCTTTTTGGAACAACACCATGATATTGTAAGTGCTTTGTGGAAAAGGTTCTATCCGCAAATAAATTTGGAAAACACTACATTAAAGCAAAACAGGTTTTTAACACTGAACTATATGGAGCCTGTAGTATGTCTCTGTGCATTGTGACTCAATAAGCCTAGCTCATACTAAAAAACATTTTACACACTTAATTGACTACAACACACTTTTGAGAAGCACTTCTGGGAACACACTTTCGGAAATGTTGACCCCTACATAAAGACCAAGCATATCCTCATAGCAGACAAACCCCATCATGATGCAGACTTCTACCACACCAACTCCACACCACCATTTCTGGTTGCTCCACACCTCCAGTGACTTACCCCCAAAACAAAAAACATAACCAAGCTGAAAAAACACAATTCCAGAATTCTGACTTAACACTCATACTTTTTCTTATGATTGGAAATGTCATCCCACCCACCTACCTATTCTCCTACCCATTCAAGATTCAGCTCAGGAGTTATTCTCTAAAATTTTTTCCTGACTTCTGAAATGCTTCATATTAAACTCAGTGTCCTCATCCATACTTTCATAGCACTCCAAGTAATATGTCCATATGGAAATTATCTGTTTAGCAACTGATTCTCACACTACATTAAGAGTTTCTTGGAATTTAGAATCATGACTTACTCATCTCATTAACCCCACGTCTACTACAAGGCTCAACAGATTTTTGGTACATTAAGTTTTAGTGAATGATAAAGTCCTGTGATAAAATATGGCCCTCTACCTTATGGAATGTACTATCTCTGTGAGGAGACAATGTATAAGTAATTGTTACACAGTGTAAAATATACTGCTAGAAACTGTATTACTAACGGTAAAGATTTTCTAGAAAACAGCAGTTTATCACAATTTCCCAAATTACAATCGCACAATTCATAGGCACTGAAAATCAAGTGAAACTAATTATACTAATCATTTTTTATTTGTAAATAATTAAAAAGTATAAGTATCAGAAACCAAAGAGTAATGCCTTCAAGTCACTAACAAATTGGTTAGTAAAAACAGGAAAGTTAAAATTCCTTTAATTATTCTCATCATTTTATCATATTAAAATAAATTTTTCAGACAGTTGAATTAGAATGGACCAAAACCAAATCATGTAAATCTTATTAACCAAATATTAAGAATACAAATTAAAATGTTATACAATCCCTTAAATAAAAGATTTAATCTCATGTGCCATTGAAAGCTGTAAAATTTCAAATTGAAATATATACTATCCTTACCTTAAGCTGAATTTTTTTTTGAAGCTCTTCCATTGCTTCTTGTTGAGCAGCTGTGAGTGCAGCCAATCGCTCTTCCCTATCTCTGTAAGAAGATAGTAAAAAAATGATACACTCAACTGCTTGGAGAATCGAACTTCATGAGGTTAAAAATGATTAGGATACGTAGGCTTATATATTCTACAGGATTATTATTTTTTAAATTATTCTTTCTGAGTGCCTATGTCCCAAATACACTGCTCAATAAATGTTTAAAAAGCAACACAAGTTTTCAGTTATAAAAACAGGTTTCTGGAGGCATCTGGGTGGCTTAGTCAGTTAAGCATCTGACTTCAGCTCAGGTATTGATCTCATGGTTCATGAGCTCCAGCCCACATTGGGTTTTCTGCTGCCAGCATAGAGCCTGCTTCAAATCCCTTGTCTCCCTCTCTCTCTCTGCACCTCCCCTGACAGCACTCTCTCCCTGTCAAAAATAAATAAATGTTAAAAAGAAATTTAAAAATAATAGATTTCTGGACACAGACCCAGGTATGGATTTAAATACTAACTACCACTGGAACTCTCATTTAAATATGGCATGTTGAGAGGGAGGAGTTAAATTGGCAACAAGTAGGGAGATCCTAAGCTTGTCTTGTTCCTCCAAAACACCAAACAGACCTCACAATGATTTGATAAAAATCATTCTTAACACCCAAGAAATCAACCAGAGGTCTAAGAAAACAAAAACTGCAAGTCTACAAGTAGAAAAGCAACCACCTTTTGGAAGGCAGGAGGTGCAGAGAGTGGTCTTGGGGGAAACATAGCTTGTGGGTATAGCAGTGGGGAGGGAGCCTACTTACGGAGGCTATCGCAAAGTATTATAAGCAGTGGAGTGCAAAATCTGAACTTGTAGAAGTCTGCTACAGTGGAGGAATTGCCTGGCTTAAAGGTGCCCAAGTAGCAAAGCAGGGAGGAATCCCAGGAGTGACAGCCAGCGTGGTCTGAGGACCCCCTCGGTCACAAAAAGGACAGGTGGGGCAAAGGTGCTGCACTACATCCAGGCACAGGAGCAGAATAAAGGCTGAGGGCAGCAAGCAGAGTTGTTGGTGTTCTGCTACATTTTGACATAAACCCTGAACTGCTACAGTCCTGCCACTGTTTTCCTCCCACAGGCCAGCAAAAGCATTCCAAGGCCCTCCCCCAGAAAAAAAGCAATGGTCCATGCCTACAGAGTCCCTAAAATTTGGAGGAGTTCTGAAACTCAGTCATGGGCCTGAGATAAAGAAGCTAGGACACAGGTGGAGTGAATGCAGGGTTCTGACTGAAACAGGGGTGACAAGAGGGGTGACTGATTGTTCTTCTGTGAGGGTTCCCTGAAGAGTAGGAGGCATTATCTTTCAGCTCTGGGGCTAGAGAGGGGAGCACAGCCATATTCAACTCACCCATCAGCATGGAGAGCCCTCAGGGAGCAAAACTATATCAACTAGCAGAGGCCAGAGCTGTTTACACCAAGCCCCAACCCCCCCCCCCATGCCCTGAAGGCACATTTCCACTGCAACAAGTCAGCCTGAGCATCAGCACAGCAGGCCTCTTCCCAGAAAAACAGCATAAGCAACTTGCTTGCACCAAGTCTATGGATCAAAAAGTATACAAAGCTTCAGATCTAGGGGAAAAAAGATCTAGCTTACTGTTTACTTTTACTACCCTTTGATCCAGCAATGGCACTATTAGGTATTTACCCAAAGGATACAAAAATACAGATTCAAAGGGGTATATGCACCCCAATGTTTATAGCACCATTCTTAACAATAGCATATTATGGAGAGCCCAAATGTCCATCAAATGATGAATGGATAAAGTAGATGTGACACACACACACACACACACTTGAATATTAGCCAGCAAAAAGAATGAAATCTTGCCATTTACAATGACATTGATGGAACTAGAAGGTATTATGCTAAGAGAGATAAATCAAACAGAGAAAGATAATTACCATATGATTTCACTCACATGGAATTTAAACAACAAAACAGATGAACATAGGGGAAGGAAGGGTAGGGGAAGAAGATGAGAGAGGGAAACAAACCACAAGAAACTCTCAATGACAGAGAACAAACTGAGGGTTGTTGGAGGGAGGTGGGTGGGAGATGAGCTTGATGGGTGATTCGTATTAAGGAGGGCACTTGTGCTGAGTACTGGGTGTTGCATATAAATGATGAATCACTGAATTTTACTCCTGAAACCAATATTGCATTGTATGTTAACTAAAATTTAAAATAAATAAAATATACACACGGCATGTTGAAAACATATTTATTTCTGTTCCCTTCCAAAAAACCACAAGAAATGAATAGAATAGGCATAAACTCACAAAGACAAAAATAACAGGAAAAGAAACAATCATAAATTATGAGACATACAAAGAAGCATGACCAGGCTTTGAAAAAATCAGTCAACTAGGGGCGCCTGGGTGGTTCAGTCAGTTAAGCATCAGACTTCAGCTCAGGTCACAATCTCACAGTTTGTGAGTTCAAGCCCCGCATTGGGCTCCACATTGACAGTGTGGAGCCTGCTTGGGATGCTCTCTCTCTCTCCCTCCCTCTCTCTGTCCCTCCCCCACGTATGCTTTCTCTCGTACTCTCTGAAAAATAAACATAAAAAAAAAAAAGAAAAGAAAAAGCAGTCAATTGAAACTGTCCCTGAATGAGGCCATATGCTGTATTTAGTAGACAAAGACTACAAAACAGCTGTTACAAATATGTTCAAAGAAGTAAAAGAAAGTATGCCAAACTAAAGAAAAATATTATGGCAATGATTCAACAAATAGGGAATCTCAACAGAAAAATAGAAAGTTTTTTTAAAAACCTTTCCAATAAAAGGAACCAAGAATCCTTAAACAAATGGATGATTCCATATGAAATAGCTCCCAATGTCCAAAGCTGGAACAATTTGAGTAACAATATAAATAATACTGGTTTACAGCACAATGTATAAAATAAATATATATAAGTCCACACTGACATTAAAAAAAAAACACTTAAATGAATAAATAGGAGAGAATAGACAACTGTCCTGTACAGAAAAATTATAAACAATTAACGTAGGAATTCTTCCCTCAAGGAGGTAAAGAATAATTCCCCACCTTTTCAGCATGGCCTATGCTTAGTGGCTTGCTTCCACTGGGGACAGCATAGAGAAATTTTTACAGTAACAATGGAGAAACCTGACAAACACTAGCTTACCCAAGTGATCAAGGTTAATAAAATCAGTGATAAGTCCAATTGATAGCATGAACCTCTGACATGTTACAAGTGGTAATTCACAGTCACATCTGTGCTCTTCTTCCCCAAAAGCTATAACATCAATTTCACCATAAGAAGAGCATCAGACAAGTCCTACCTGAGGAACACTCTACAATATACCTGACCACTACCTAAAACTGTCAAGGTCATCAAAACCATGCAAAGTTTAAGAAACTGTGACAACTCAGAAGAGAAATGACAAATATCTGAACAAATAATGGCCAAACACTTCCCAAACTTGATATGTACAGAACAGAATAACCATGAAGACAATAAACCTAGACAAATCAGAATGAAACTGGTTACACACAGGCAGAAAATTCTGAGAGCAGGAAGAAAAAAACAACTCACCATATACAGAGGAAAAACCAATGATTAATGGCTAACTTTTCATCAGAAAAAAACAGAAGTCAAAAAATTCAAACTACTGAAAACAAAAGAGAAAAAAAACAAGAACTCTAAATAAATCTGCCAAAAATATCATTCAGAATGAAGGAAAACACCAATGATACTTCAACAAAAATTTTTAAAAACAGAAACAAAATGAAGGCAAAATATTCCTAGATAAGTGAATACCAAGATAATTCAATGACAGCAAAACTCCCTTCGTAGAAAATACTGAAGAAAGGCCATCTAGCTAAAGAGAAATTATGCTAAAAAGTAACCTGAATCCATAAACAAAGAAAATGAAGTACACCAGAAATGGTAAATATGTTAATTAGTATAAAGGAACTTATAAATGTATTTTCTCTTTTACTCTAATTTCTTTGAAAAATGTGACACTACATAAAGAGATAATTCTATCACTGGATGGTTGAGTTTACCACATATATAGATATATGTGACAATGACAACACTAGAGGAAAAGGATATAGACCTATAGTGGAACAAAGTTACTCTATCTTACCAAAATTAAGTTTGTTTTAATCAAAAGTAGATTTTAATAATCTACTTCTTTACTTTGTATTGTAGTAAAGAGAGCAACCACTAAGCAAACAACTAAAATAATAGTTTTAAAAATCAAGAGAAAAATTTAAATAACACACTAAAAAAGTATTAAGAAAAAAAGCAGTAGTAAGAGAATAAAAAAAACTTGAGACGTATAGAAAACAAGGATCAAAATAGAAAATATAAATGTAATTATATCAATAATTATATTCAATGAGAATGGACAAAACACTTTCATGAAAAAGCAGAAACTAGCAGACTAGATCAAAAAGTAACTTCAACTTTATTTAGACCATAAGAGACACAGGTTAGATAAAAAAGGCACAAAAGTATGAATGTAGAAGGACAGAAAAAGACATTTCATGTAAACTATAGCCATGGCTATATTTAAAAAAGAAAAAAATTGACTTTATAGCAAGAAATATTTTTGTTTTAATGTGAAAGAGGAACATTTCATAATGATGGAAGAGTCAATACCCAAGGAAGATATTATATGCCCCTAACATTGAGACACCAAAATACACAAAGCAAAAATTGTCAAAACTGAGAATATAAATAGACAATTCAACAGTATTTCAAAAGCATATGGAAGTCAATGAAAGTGATAACACCACAACCCAAAACTTCTGGGATGCAGCAAAGGCAGTTATAAGAGGAAAGTATACAGCAATCTAGGCTTTCCTAAAGAAGGAAGAAAGGTCTCAGATACAGAACCTAACCTTACACCTTAAAGAGCTGGAAAAAGAATAGCAAATAAAACTCAAAACCGGCAGAAGACAGGAAACAATAAAGATTAGAGCAGAAATTAATGCTATCAAAACCCAAAAAACAGAACACATCAATGAAACCAGAAGCTGGTTCTTTGCAAGAATTAACAAAATCGATAAACCACTAGCCAGTTTGATTGAAAAGAAAAAGGAAAGGACACAAATAAATAAAATGAAGAATGAAAGGGGAGAGATCACAACCAACACAGCAGAAATAAAAACAATAATAAGAGAATATTATGAGAAATTATATGCCAATAAAATGGGCAATCTGGAAGAAATGGACAAATTCCTAGAAACATATACACTACCAAAACTGAAACAGGAAGAAATAGAAAATTTGAACAGACCCATAACCAGTAAGGAAATCGAATTAGTAATCAAAAATCTGCCAAAAAACAAGAGTCCAGGGCCAGATGGCTTTCCAGGGGAATTCCATAACAGTCTATCAGAAATTAATAAAACTAGACAGAAAATCAGTAAGTATACAGAAGCCTAGACAAAACTACCAACTAACTTAACTGACATTTAAAGAATACTCCATCCTGGGTGCCTGAGTTGTTCAGTTTGTTAAGCATCAGGTTCTTGATTTCAGTTCAGGTCATGATTTCACAGGTTCATGGGACTGAGCCCCACAGATCAGGTTCTGCATTGACAGTGCAGAGCTTGCTTGGGATTCTCTCTCTCTCTTTCTCTGCCCCTTCCCCGCTCTCTCTCTCTCTCTCTCTCTCTCTCAAAATAAGTAAAACATTAAAAAAAAAAAAAAACAAAAAAAAAAAACACAAACACTTGACCCAACAACAGCAGAACACAAACATTTTACAACAGCGTGTAGGACTTTCTCCAGAATAGTTTACATTCAAGGTCATAAAATGATCTCAATGAATTTAAAGGGACTAAAATTATACAAAGAATATTCCTCGACTACAAAAGATTTAATTATAAAACAACAGAAAATATCACCAAATATTTGGAAACTAAGCATGATTCTAAATAATTCATGTATCAAAAAAATCTAAAAAATATTAGAAAATATCTTTAATTAAAATTAACATATCAAAATTGATGGGATGAAGTTAAAGAAGTGCTGAGAAAAAACTTTATACCCTTAAATGTTTGGATTAGGAAAGTAGAAATAGGGGCACCTGGGTGGCTCAGTCAGTTAAGCATCCAACTTTGGCTCTGGTCAAGAACTCATGGTTTGTGAGTTCACGCCCTACCTAGGGCTCTATGCAGAGCCTGCTTCGGATCCTCCGTCTCCCTCTCCCTCTCCCTCTACCCCTCCCCCACTCACGCTTTCTCTCTCTCTCTCAAATTAACATTAAAAAAATTTTTTTTAATTTTTAAAATTTAAAAGGGAATGAGAAATATATAAAATCTATCAACTAAAGATTCAACCTCATAGGGGCTCCTGGGTGGCTCAGCCGGTTAAGCGTCCGACTTCGGCTCAGGTCATGATCTCACGGTCCCTGAGTTCGAGCCCCGCGTGGGGCTCTGTGCTGACAGCTCAGAGCTTGGAGCCTGCTTCAGATTCTGTGTCTCCCTCTCTCTCTGACCCTCCCCTGTTCATGCTCTCTCTCTGTCTCAAAATAAATAAACATTAAAAAAAAAAATTTTAAAGATTCAACCTCATAAAAGTAGGAAAAGCAGAGCTAATGAAACCCAAAGTAAACAAAAATTAGGAATGAAAGAGACTTCACTATAGATCATAATGAAATTACTTATTAGAAATAATGAACTTTAGGGGCGCCTGGGTGGCGCAGTCGGTTAAGCGTCCGACTTCAGCCAGGTCACGATCTTGCGGTCTGTGAGTTCGAGCCCCACGTCGGGCTCTGGGCTGATGGCTCAGAGCCTGGAGCCTGTTTCCAATTCTGTGTCTCCCTCTCTCTCTGCCCCTCGCCCGTTCATGCTCTGTCTCTCTCTGTCCCAAAAATAAATAAACGTTGGAAAAAAAAATTTAAAAAAAGAAATAATGAACTTTATAAATATATAAAAATAGAGAACTTAAATGGAAAGGTCAAATTCCTAATAAGACACAAATTATGAAAGCTGACTGAATAAGAAACAAAAAAATCCCAATAGACCATAAAATGCTAAATAGGTGATGGGTATTAAGGAGGGCACTTGTGATGAGCACTGTGTGTTATATGTAAGTGATGAATCCCTTAACTAACCAGAATTTAATAAAACTTGAAACATAAAAAAAAAATGAGCTGCTAATTTAAAATCTCCCCCAAAAGAAAAATCCAAGCCTAGACAGATTCTCTGGCAAATTATATTTAAAAAAATAATGCTGATCCTAACACAAACGGTTCCCCTAAATAGTGCAAGAAAAACCACTTCCATCATATTCTATGAGGAATGAAAACCAAAGACATCACAAGAAAATTATACACCAATATCCCTCATGTAAATATCCTTAACAAGAAATTAGGAACATATAAAAATGAGTATACACCATGACCAAGTAGGAATTAACTCAGGCATGCAAGGTTGGTTTAATATTGAAAATGAATTAATGTAATAACTACAACATACAAAAAAACTCTGCACAATCCTCCTAATGGATGTGCAAAAAAAAAAAAGTGCATTTATTTAACAAAACTCAGTCCATTCATGCTAAAAAGCACTCAACAAACTAGAAATACAAGAGAATTTCCTCAATCTAATAATGGGGATTTAAGAAAAACCTACAACTAACATCATTGGTAACAGGGAAAGACTAAATGCTTCACTACTAAAATTAAGAACAAAGTAAGTATATACAATGTCACAGCCTCTACTAAAATTATACGCTGGCATGTAGCCAGTGCAAAAAGACAACGGAAAAAAAAAAGACATTCATACTAGAAAGCAAGAAGTAGAAGACTTGTAATTTCCAGATGATGTGAGTCTATATGTAAAACATCCTAAGGAAAAACAACAACAAAAAGAAAACACCATCAAAACTAGTAAGAAAACTGAGCAGGTAATAAAAAAACAAAGTTGTAAAACGAAATATATAAAAAATTGTCTTTCTGTATACTAGCAACAAATACTACCAAAAATAAAGAAAATAATTCCAATCACAATGACTTCAAGAAGAGTACTTAGAATACATTTAAGAAAAAAAGTGCAAGACCTACAAATTAGAACTATAACTAAAAACTATAAAACACTATTGAGATAAATTAAAGGAGATATAGAGATATCATATTCATGGATCAGAATATACAATATTGTAAAGATGGCAACTATTCCCACAATGATCTATAGATTCAAGGCAATTCCTACCAAAATCCCTGCAAGCTATTTTGTAGAAACTGGCAAACCTAAAACTTACATGAAAATACAGTTTTGAAAGAGACAAAGTAAGAGAACTTACATAGCATGATTCCAAAACTTGCTATGAAGCCACAGTAATTGACAGTCTGGTACTGGCATAAGAATAGAAATATACATATGAATAGAACAGCACAGATCCATAAATAAACCCTTACATGTATGACTAATTGATCTTGAACAGGTGGCAAGGCAATAAATGGTGAAAGAATAGTCTTTCAACAAATGATGCTGTGATAGATATCCATATGCGAATAAATTTAGATCTTTGTTTCATACCATACATAAAAGTTACCTTAAAAGGAAAAGAATACATGAACAAACAAACAAAATCAGAATCAGACCTATTAATATAGAAAACTGATGGCTGCCAGAAGGGAGGGATATGGAGAGTTGGGCAAAATGGGTGAAGGCGATAGGGAGATACAGGTTTCCAGTTACGGAATGAATAAGTCATGGGAATAAAAGGCACAGCATAAGGAATACAGTCAATGATACTGTAATAGTGATGTAACAGGACAAATGGTAGCTACACCTGTGGCAAACAAAGCATAATGTATAAACTTGTCAAGTCACTAAGTTGTAGACCTGAAACTAATGTAACACTGTGTGTCAACTACACTAAAAATAAAAGTCATTAAATTAAATAAAGTCACAAGAAAAATGGACTTATAGACCTATATGTAAGTGCCAAACTGAAACACTTCTTAAAGAAAATATGTGAAAAATAATCTTTGTGATTTTGAGTTTGGCAAGATTTCTTAGATATGATACCAAAAGCTTCATACATAAAACAAGTTTGATATATTGGGTTTTATTAAAATTAAAACTTTTGCACATCAAATAACTATTTAAAAGATAAAAAGATAAGCCACAAATTCTAAGTCATACCTGAAAGGATGGGAATCCAGAATATATAAAGAATTTTTACAATTCAATAATAATGAAGGACTCACTTGAAAAATGGGCAAAAGATATGAGTAGATGTTTTACCAAAGAAGATAGATGAATGGCTAATAAGCACATGCAAAGATGCTGAACATTAGTCATCAGAGAAATGCAAATTACAATCACAATAAAACAGCACAATATTCCAACTAGAAAGGCATACGTTTAAAAAACTGATCCACCAAGTGTTGTCAAGGCTTTGAAGAAACTGAAACTCCTTCACTACTAGTGGGTATGTAAAATGGTGTGACTAATTTTGGAAAAACATTTTGTAGTTTCTTAAAAAGTTAAACATACTTCAACCCTATAACCCAGCCATCCATCTCCTAGCTATTTGCCCAAGAGAAATGAAAGCATATGTCCACAAAAAGTACTCATACACAAACGTTCAGAAAAGCTTATTTATAATGACCAAAAAAGTGGAATAAACCCAAATTTCTATCAATAGAAAAATGCATGATCAGTATATGGATATATACTAATTAGCAATAAAAAAGAAGCTGTATGTACAAGTAACAATCTGAAGGAATCTCAAAATAATAATGCTGAGCAAAAGAAAGTGAAAGACAAAAGAGAAAGTAAATCATTGGCTGTCTGGAGAGGAGGGTAGAGGGAAGGAGAGATGGACTATCAAACAGCACGAGAAAATCTGGAGGGATGATGGTTATGTTCATTACCTTAATCATGCTGATGGTTTCAGAGATTACATATGTGAAAACTCATGAAATAGTACACTTTAATAAATGCAATTTTTCATGTCAATTATATCACAATAAAATTGTAAAAAAATTTTCTTAAAAACTGTCTACTCCAATTTTAGACAACAATATAGAGCATCGAGAATATTCAAAATGCTAATGAAAATGTAAACTGTACAACTATATTGATAAACAATTTGGCAGTGTTTACTAATGCAGAACATTTGCAATAACCCAGAGACCAGCAACCTCATTCCTAGGCACAAAACCAATTAGGCTAAAAAGTGCAAGAAGCTTGTATAGTGATTATTATTAAGGTTGAAGAAGGGGTGGTAATTTGGAAGATACATGGGAGGGATCCTGTGGTGCTGCTAAATGTTCCATATTTTGACCAGGTTAGAGGATACAGGGGCATGGTGACAATTCACCAAGCTGCAGATTTATTCATTTGTGTATTATTCTGCTTATGTTATAGTTCAGAAAAATGTTTATTAATTAAAAAAATATAGGGTTATCTCACCCTTTAAGTTAAAAAACCATACTTATATGAACAAATTCCTATACTACATCAAAACCAAGTTGGGTTTATCCCAGGAATGCAGGCTTGATTACATATTAAAAAATTAATCATCACATTAGATCAGATTAAAGGAGATATTTTACATGAACATATCTATATAAGGAGATAAAACATTTGATAAATTCAACTCCATGATTTTAAAAAACATACAACCTTGTTTTCAAGAGTAGACTTTAATGATTCATCACTTACATATAACACCCAGTGCTCATCACAAGTGCACTTTTCAATACCCATCACCTATTTAACACACCTCCCCCACACCTACTTCCCTCCATCAATCGTCACTTTGCTGTCTGTAGTTAAGAGTCACTTTTGGTTTGCTTCCCTCTTTTCTTCTTTTCCCTTCCCCTACATTCATCTGTTTTGTTTCTTAAATTCCACATGTGAGAGAAATCACATAGTTTTGGTCTTCTTCTGACTGATTTCATTTAGCATTATACCCTCTAGGTCCATTCTTGTTGCTCCAATGGCAATATGTCATACTTTCTTATGGCTGAGTCATATTCAATATGTATGTGTGTGTGCACATGTGCACACACACATGTGCATCACGTCTTCATTATCCATTCATCTATCAATGGACTATTGAGTTGATTCCATAAATCTTCACTATTATAAGTAATACTGCCATAAACACAAGGGTGTATAAATCTTTTCAAATTAGTGTATTTATTTTCTTTGGGTAAATCATCTGCAGAATTACTAGATCATATACTATTTCTATTTTTCAATTTTTGATAGAAATCTCTATATTGTTTTTCATAATGTATGTACCAATTTACATTCCTGCCAACAGTGCATTGGAGTTCTTTTTTCTCCACATCCTCACCAAAACTTGTTATTTCTTATCTTTTTGATTCTAGCCATTCTCACAGGTTTAAGGTAATATCTGTGGCTTTGATTTGCATTTCCCAGATGATTAGTGAGGTTGAGCAGCTTTTCATATGTCTGTTGGCCATCTATATATGTCTTCTTTGGAAAAATATCTATTCAGGTCTTCTGCCCATTTTTAATTGGATTACTTGTTTTTTTCTTGTGTTAACTTGTATAAGTTCTTTATATATTTTGGATATTAATCCCTTATTGGATATATTCTTTGCAATTATCTTCTCCCAATCTGTAGCCTGCCTTGTCATTTTGTTGATGGTTGCCTTTGCTGTGCAAAATCTTTATATTTTGGTATAGTTCCAATAATTTGATTTTGCATTTGTTTCCCTTGCCTGAGAAGACCTATCTAGAAAAAATGTTTCTATGGCTGATGTCAAAGAAATTACTGCCTATGTTCCTTCTAGGAGTTTTATGCCTTCAGTCTCACATTTAGGTCTTTAATCCATTTTAAGTTTATTTTTCTGTATGGTATAAGAAGGTGGGTCCAATTTCATTACTTTCCATGTAGCTCTTCAGTTTTCCCAGCACCATTTGTTGAAAAGATGGTCTTTTTCCCATTATACATTCTTGCCTTCTTTGTCATAGATTAGTTGACCATATAAACATGGGTTTATTTCTGGGATCTCTATTCTGTCCCATTGATCTATGTGTCTATTTTTGTGCCAGTACTATACTATTTTGATTACTACAGCTTTGTAAGACATATTGAAATCTGGGATTATGAAACCTCCATCTTTGTTCTTTCTCAAGATTGCTATGGCAGCCCTACGTCTAAATCAATGGTATTTCTAAACACCAGCAACATACATGTTTAAAAAAAAGTTTTTTAAGGAGATTTTATTTATAACAGCATAACAAAAATAAACAAAAATAAATTTCAAAAAATGTTAACACACATATAATTAAAAATAAACTAATGAGGTAAAAGGCTTGTAAACTGAAATGTGCAACTTTGCTGAAAGAAAATACAAACACAAAAAGATTTTTAAAAACCCTATATTCATTAATCGGAAGACTTAATATTTTTAAGATGTCAGTACTATCTAAAGCAAGTCACAGATTCAATGGAATCTCTACCAAAATCTCAATGATTTCTTTTGCAGAAATGGGGGGAAAATCTATCCTAAAATTCACATGGGACCCTGAATACCCTAAACAATCTTGAACAATAACAAAGCTAAAAGATCCCTGATTTCAAAACTTATTACAAACCTACAGTACTGGTATAAAGACTTATACAACAGTGGAACAGAATAGAAGGCCAATACATAAACCCTCAAATATATGATCAAATGATTTTTGATAAGGGTGCCAAGGGAAGACCATCGAATGAGGAAATGACAATTTTTTTCAACAGATGATACTGGGAAAAGATATTCACATGCAAAAGAATGAAGTTAGACCCCCACCTTATAACATATACAATAATTAATTCAAAATGGATTGAAGACCTAAACATAAACCTAAAACTAAAACTCCTAGAAGAAAGCATATGGAGCAGAGAGTTTGGCAATGGTTTTATGGGTATGACACCAAATGTACATGCAACAAAAGAAAACACAGACAAATTGGAATACATCAAAATTTAAAGTTTTTGAACAAGAACATAATGAAAAGGCAATCCACAGAATGGGAGAAAATATTTGCAAATCAAATGTCTGATAAGGGTCAATATTCAAAATATATAAAGACACTTCTACAACTCAACAAGAAAAAAAAAAACCTGATTAAAAACCAGGCGAAGATTTTGAATAGACATTTCTCCAAAGATGATATATAAATGTACATTAAGTACAAGAAAAGGTAGTCAACCTCACTTATCATTAGGGGAATGCAAATCAAAACTACAATTAAGATGCCACCTCACAACCCATTAGGATGGCTACTATCTCCCCCAAAAAGAAGAAAAAAAGTCAAAAGTAAAAAAAGCAAAGCTGATGATATGGAGAAATTAGAACTTTAGTGCCAGTGGAAATGTAAAATGGAGCAGCCACTACAGAAACAAAGTATGCTGTTCCACAAAAAAATGAAAGATAAATTTATCATATGATCCAACAATTCCACTTCTGGCTACCTATATACCCCCAAAAATTAAAAATAGGGACCTGAACAGATATTTATATACCCACATGTACAGCAGTTTTATTCACAACAGCCCAAAGGAGAAGCTATCCAGGTGTCCCTTGACAGATGAATGGGCAAACAAAATATAGTGTATACACACAATGCAATATTATTCAGCCCTAGAAAGGGAGGATATTCTGACACATGCTATAACATGGAAAAACCTTAAAGACATCACAAAAGACAAATAGCATATGATTCCATTTATATGAGGTGCCTAGAGTAGTCACAGTCATAGACAGAAAGTAGAATGGTGGTTGTCATGGGCTTGGTGGCAGGAGGGGACGGTTGTGAAATATAAAGCTATTACTTAATGGATACTGAGTTTCAGTTTTGACAGATGAAAAGTGTTATGAACATGATGGACAGTGTTGATGGTAAGCACAACAATGGGAAGGTACTTAGTGCCAATGAACTGCAAATTTTAAAATTATTTAAATAGTAAATTTTATATTATGTATATTTCACTACAATAAAAATATGCACAAAAACTGTTTATAAAAAGGTTATAAGGATTATAATATGTAATTTGTAGTACATAAATATGTAATTTATAATAGAAGTTTTATAACCTTTTTAATAAACAGCTTTTATACATATTTCTATTGTAGTGAAATATATATAATATGATATTTACTTTTTTTAAAGTTTAGTTATTTATTTTGAGAGAGACAGAGGGCAAGTGGGGAAGGGGCAGAGAGAAAATTCAAAGCAGGCTTCGCAGCACCAGTGCAGAGGCCAAAGCAGGGCTTAAACTCATGAACTGCAAGATCATGACCTGAGCCGAAGTCTGATACTTAACCAACTGAGCCACGCAGGCACCCCATAAAGTTTACTATTTTAATCATTTTAAAAGTTACAGTTCATGTAAAGATATTTCTGAAGATCTAAACAAATAGAAAAAAACATTTAGTAGTATGTTCATAAACCTAGAAGGATCAATTTAAAATATATCAATCTCCCCGCATTACTTTATAGATTCAATACAATGCCAAAGATTAGAGCACAAATAAAAGAAATAGAAACTAAAAAAACAATAGAACAGATCAATGAAACCAGGAGCTGGTTCCTTGAATTAATTAATAAAATTGATAAATCTCTAGCCAGACTTCTCAAAAAGAGAAGAGAAAGGACCAAAATGAATAAAATCACAAAATGAAGAGAGGAGAAATAACAACCAACACCACAGAGATACAAACACTTATAAGAGAATATTATGAAAAATTGTATGCCAACAAATTGGACAACCTGGAAAAAATAAATAAATTGCTAGAAACATATAAACTACCAAAACTGAAAAAGGAAGAAACAGAAACGTTGAGCAGACAATCAGCAAACAGACCAAATCAGTAATCAAAATTATCCCAATTATCCCAAAACAAAAGTACAAAGTTATCCCAAACAAAAGTACATGGGCTGATGGCTTCACAGGGGAATTCCAAAAACCTTTTTTAAAAATTTTTTAATGTTTATTTATTTTTGAGACAGAGACAGATGTGAGTGAGGGAGGGCAGAGGCAGAGAGGGAGACACAGAATCTGAAGCAGGCTCCAGGCTCTGAGTTGTCAGCACAGAGCCTGATGTGGGGCTTGAACTCACGAGGCATGAGATCATGACCTGAGCCGAAGTCGGATGCCCAACTGACTGAGTCATCTGGGCGTCCCCAAAAAACATTTAAAGAAGAGTTAATACCTATTCTTCTCAAACTATTCCAAAAAATAGAAATGGAAGAAAAACTTCCAAATTCAATCTATGAGACCAGCATTACCCTGATACCAAAACCAGACAAAGACTCCACTAAAAAAGAAAACTACAGGCCAAGGTCCTTGATGAACATGGAAGCAAAAATTCTCAGTAAAATACAAGCAAATTAAATCCAACAGTACATTAAAAGAATCATTTACCATGATCAAGTAGGATATATTCCTGGGTTGTAAGGGTGGTTCAGTATTTGCAAATCAATCACCATGATACACCACACGAATAAAGAAAGGAAAAGAATCAGGTGATCCTTTTAATGGATGAGAAAAAGCACTTGACAAAGTATAACATCTATTATTGATAAAAATCCTCAAAAAAGTAGGTTTATGGGGAACATACCTCAACATAATAAAAGCCACATACAAAAAACCCAGAGCTAATATCATCCTCAATGGGGAAAAGCAGAGCTTTTCCTCTACAGTCAAGAACAAGACAGGGATGTCCACCTTCACCACTGTTACTTAACATAGTACTGGAAGTCCTAGCCATATTGATCAGACAACAAAAAGAAATAAAGGCATCCAAATTGGCAAGGAAGAAGTCAAGCCTTTCATTATTTGCAGATGACATGATACTCTACACAGAAAACCAAAAAGACTTCACCAAAAAATTGCTAGAACTGACAGATGAACTCAGTAACGTCACACAATACCAAACAAACATACAGAAATCTACTGCATTTCTATACACCAATAATGAATCAACAGAAAGAGAAATCAAGGAATTAATCACATTTACAACTGCATCAAATACCATAAGATACCTAGGAATAACCCTAACCAAACAGGGGAAAGATCTGCACTCTGAAAAGTATAAAACGCTAATGAAAGAAATTGGAGAGGACACAAAGAAAGAGAAAAACATTCCATGTTCATGGATTGGAAAAACAAATATTGTTAAAACGTCTATATTACCCAGAGCAATCCACACATTTACTGCAACCTCTATCAAAATACCACCAACATTTTTCACAGAGCTAGAGCAAACAATCCTGATATTTGCAAGGAACTGCTAAAGACCCCGAATAACCAAAACAATCTTGACAAAGAAATGCAAAGCCGGAGGCATCATAATTCTGGACTTCAAGTTATATTACAAAGTTGTAGTGATTAAGACAGTATGGTACTGGCACAAAAACAGACACACAGATCAATATAACAGAAAAGAAAACCTAGAAATAAACCCTCAAATATATTGTCAACTAATCTTCAACAAAGCATAAAAGAGTATCCAATGGAAAAAAGACAGTCTCTTCAGTGTTGGAAGAACTGGACAGCAACATGCAGAAGAATGAAACTGGACCACTTTCTTATACCATACAGAAAAATAAATTCAAAATGGATGAAAGATCTAAATGTGAGACAGGAGGGGGTACCTGGATGGCTCAGCCAGTTAAGCATCTGATTTTGGCTTGGGTCATGAACTCGCAGTTTGTGAGTTCGAGCCCGGCGTTGGGCTCTGTGCTGACAGCTCAGAGCCTGGAGCCCGTTTCATATTCTGTGTCTACCTCTCTCTCTGCCCAACCCACTCGCCTTCTGTCTCTGTCTCTCTCAAAAATAAATAAACATTAAAAAATAAATTAAAAAATAAATAAGTAAATAAATGTGAGACAGGAAACCACCAAAATCCTACAGGAGAAAACAGGCAACAACCTCTCTGACCAAGGGCAGCAACTTCTCACTTGACATGTCTCCAGAGGCAAGGGAAACAAAAGCAAAAATAAACTACTGAGACTTCATCAAAATAAAAACCTTCTGTACAGTGAAGGAAACAATGAACCTGTGGAATGGGAGAAGATATTTGTAAATGACATATCAGGTAAAGAGTTAGTATCCAAAATCTAAAAAGAACTTATAAAATTCAATACTCAAAGAACAAATAATCTAGTTAAAAATGGGCATAAGATATGAATAGATATTTTTCCAAAGAAGACATCCAGAAAGCTAACAGATGCATGAAAAAATGGTCAACATCACTCATCATCAGGGAAATACAAATCAAAACTACAATGAGATATCACCTCACACCTATCAAAAAGGCTAAAATTAACACAGGTATTTGCGAGGATGTAGAGAAAGTGGAACCGTCTTATATTGTTTATGGGAATACAAACGGTTGCAGCCACTGTGGAAGATTGTACGGAGGTATCTCAAAAAATTAAAAATATACCTATCCTACAATCTAGAAATTACACTATTAGATATTTACCCAAAGAAAACAAAAATACTAATTCAAAGGGATACATGCACCTCAATGTTTACAGTAGCATCAACAATAGCCAAATTATGAAAAGAGCCCAATTATACATCAACTGATGAGTAGATAAAGAATATGTGGTGAATATATATAATGGAATTGTTACTCAGCCATAAAAAAGAATGAAATCTTGCCATTTGCAAGGAAAACCAAGAAAAAGACTCTTAAGTATAGAGAACTGATGGTTATAGAAGGGGAGGAAGGAGGGAGTTGGTGAAACAGGTGATGGGGATTAAAGAGGGCACGTGTGATGAACACTGGGTATTGTATATAAGTGTTGCATCAGTAAATTCTGTATCTAAAAGTTAAAAAAAAACACAAGAAAATGTTTATAATTTCTTTTTTTTTTTAATTTAGAATTGAGCAAGCTGATTCTAACAATGTAAATGCAAAAGGGCCATGACAGTCCTAATAATTAAAAAAAACATAAAGGACAGTAATAGACACCAAGAATTATTGTAAATCTTTAGAACTAAGGCTAGAGACAGACAAAGTGATCACTTGACCAGAATATAGAGTCTATAGGAGAGGCCAAGACAGTGGAACAGCATGGACCTTTTTTTTTGCTTCTCTCCTCCCAGAAATGCAGCTAGATCAACACCAAACCATCCTGCACACCTAGAAAACTGATTTGAGGATTAACATAACAATCTGCACAACCTGAACAACAGAACTCAGCAGGTATGTGGTGTGGAGAGGTGAACTAGGGGAGAGAGAAACCACGGAGCTGTTTTTGCTTGTGTAGAGAGGATGGAGATGGGAGGGGAGTACAGGAAAAGTACTCCCACCCCCCGCTGAAAGCAGCTGGAGAGAAAAAGAAAGAGTAGACTAAACAAAAAAGGGAGAAAAGAGAAAGGGACTACAAGGGATTGAAAAAAGGGAGAAAGGAGAGAATTTAAATTCCATTAAGACACTGGTGAAGTTCCGGGGGGGAAGGGCAAATCCCCAGAAGCAGACAACAAAGACAAAGGGGTCCTCAGGCCACAGGGAGAGAGGCAATTTCCCAGCTGAGAGGACATTTGGTAGAGGCTGTGCAGCCTCCCTACAGGCAAAGGTCCCAGCAGACCCCAGAGAACAGCCACATTCACTGGTGTTAGAATAAGGACATTAAGGGTGAAGCCTGGCACCAGATGTGTGTTGTGATTTACCATAATCCCTAAAACACTACTGCTACATTATCACACGAAGTTTTTCTGGGGTGGGCTCACACCTGGCTACAGTCTCTGAGCATTTGCAGCAGCTTGGCACAAGAATGTTCCAGATGGCAGACCAGCACCCGGCCTTTGCTCGGCAAGACCCTCCCCCAGAGAGTCTGAGCAGGTCAAAGCTGCAGGGCCCTCAGAAGTGAGGAAACACAGCCCCGTCTGAAATTAAACGCAGAAGGGAGGTGCCGCCTGGCAGACCAATGGCTTGGTCACGGACAGATTAGAAGCGGGGAGTGGACAGAAGCTAGAGACAGAGCAGGGGTGCTTGATTGCCAGTAGGCAAGCACAGAGTTCTGACAGTAGAGACTAGGTAGCTGGGTGACGCCATTTTCACCCTTCCCATACATACGCATAGCACCTACATGCACCAGAACAATCCACCCCAATAAACTAAGCAGTGCCATCTAGTGGAAAACGGAGCCACTACACCAAGCCCTGCGTGACTGAGCCAACTGTGCTCTAGAAGAATAATAAAAAATCTCTCCTCCTGCTTAGTTTATAAAGTATAAAGGGTTTCATAGTTTGACTTCCAGGGGAGACTGGATGTAATTTCAATTGTATATCATTCTGTTCACTGGTCCATCTATTCAATATTTTTTTCTTTTTCTTTTGTTTTCTTATTCTTGAGTACAGAAAAAGGTTTTATTTTCCATTTTATAAAAAAGATTTTTAATTTTTTTCTAATATGTTTTACTTTTTGTAAAATTTTTAAACTCTATTTTATGTTCACCATTTCATTTTATTCTATTTATTGTATTCATTTATTTCAATTTTCAAATGTTTTCCTTTTTTTTTCCTTTCTTTCCTTTTTTTTCTCTATTCTATCAAGCTTATTTCAACAACCAGACCAAACACGCCTAGGATCTAGATTCCTTGAATTGATTTCTTGTGTCATTTTGAATTTTTATTTTTTTTCTTCCTTATTTCATTAACTCTTTATATCCCTTCAAAATGGCAAAATGAAGGAGTTCACCCCAAATAACAGGTAAGGACTTAATGAACACAGATACAAGCAAGATGTCTAAACCAGAATTTAGAATCACAATAATAAGAATACTAGGTGGGGTTGAAAAAAAAGCATAGAATTCCTTTCTACGGAGATTAAAAGAAATATAATCTAGTCAGGATGAAATTAAAAATGCTATCACCGAGATTCAATCTCAAACAGATGCCAAAATGGCACGGATGGATGAAGCAGAGCAGCAAATCAGTGATTTAGAAGATACAATTATGGAGAATAATGAAGCAAAAAAAAAAAAAAAAAAAAAGGAAAACTAAGGCAAAAGAGCATGGTATAAGAATTAGAGAATTCAGTGACTCATTAAAAAGGAATAATATCCAAATCATAGGGGTCCCAGAAAAGGAAGAGAGACAAAAAGGGTAAAAGGTTTATGTGAGCAAATCATAGTGGAAAACTTTCCTAACCTGGGGAAAGACACAGACATCAAAATCCAGGAAGCACAGAGAACTCCCATCAGATTCAACAAAAACCAATCATCAACAAGGCATAGCATAGGTAAAATTCACAAAATATTCAGGCAAAGAAAGAATCATGAAAGTACCAAAAGAAAAAAGTCCTTAACCTATAAGGGAAGACAGATCAGGTTCACAGCAGACCCATCCACAGAAACTTGGCAGGCCAGAAAGGAGTGGCAGGATATATTCAAGGTGCTGAACTGCAAAAATATGCACCCAAGAATTCTTTATCCAGCAAGGCTGTCATTCAAAATAGAAGGAGAGATAAAGAGTTTCCCAGGCAAACAAAAACTAAAGGAGTTCGTGACCACTAAACCAGCCCTGCAAGAAATTTTCAGAGGGACTCTCTGAGGGGAGAAGAGATGAAAAACAAAACAAACAAAAAGCAACAAAGACTAGAAAGAACCAGAAAACACCATCAGAAACTCCAACTCTACAAGAAACATAATGTCAATAAATTCGTACCTTTGAGTGCTCACTCTAAACGACAGTGGTTTACTGTGCTCACTCTAAACAACTGAATGCTCCAATCAAAAGACATAGTGTAACAGAATGAATAACAAAACAAGATCCATCTATTTGCTGTTTACAAGAGACCCACTTTAGACCTAAATACACCTTCAGTTTGAAAATAAGCAGATAATCATCTATCATGCTAATAGTCTCCAAAAGAAAGCAAGAGCAGCCATACTTATATCAAACAACCTAGATTTAAAAATAACTGTAACAAGAGATGAAGAAGGGCATTATATCATAATTAAGAGGTCTACCCACCAAGAAGATCTACAACTGTAAACATTTATGCTCCAAGCTTGGAAGAAGCCAAATATGTAAATCAATTAATCAATATATAAATCAATGAATTACAAACATACAGAAACTCATTGATAATACTGCCATAATAGTAGGGAACTTCAACACCCTACTTACTGCAATGGATAGATTATCTAAATAGAAAATCAACAAGGAAACAACAGCTTTGAATGACACACTGGACCAGATTGACTTAACAGATATATTCAGAACATTTCATCCTAAAGCAACAGAATACACATTCTTCTCAAGTGCACATGGAACATTCTCCAGAATAGATTACATACTGGGACAGAAGTCAGCTCTCACCAAGTACAAAGAGATCGAGATCATACTGTGCATATTTTCAGATCGTGACACTATGAAACCCAAAAATCACCACAAGAAAAAATTTGGAAAGATAACAAATACTTGGAGACTAAAGAACATTCTACTAAAGAATGAATGGGCTAACCAAGAAGTTAAAAAGGAAATGAAAAAGTACATAGAAGCCAATGAAAATGTTAACACCACAGCCCAAAACCTCTGGGATGCAGCAAAGGAGGTCAAAAGAGGGAAGTATATAGCAATCCAGGCCTTCCTAAAGAAGGAGGAAAGATCTCAGATACATAACCTAACCTTACACCTTAAAGAGCTAGAAAAAGAACAGCAAATAAAACCCCAAACCAGCAGAAGACAGGAAATAATAAGATCAGAGCAGAAATCAATGCTATTGAAACCAAAATAATAGTAGAATGGATCAATGAAACCAGAAGCTGGTTCTTTGAAAGAATTAACCAAATTGATAATCCCTACCCAGTTTGATCAAAAAGAAAAAGGAAAGAACCCAAATAAATAAAATCAAGAATGAAGGAGGAGAGATCACAACCAAAACAGCAGAAATACAAACAATAATAATAGAATATTATGAGCAATTATATGCCAATAAAATGTCAATCTGGAAGATATGGACAAATTCCTAGAAACATATAAACTACCAAAACTGAAACAGGAAGAAATAGAAAATTTGGACAGACCCATAACTAGTGAAGAAATTGAATTAGTAATTAAAATCTCCCAAAAAACAAAAGAGTTCAGGGCCAGATGGCTTTCCAGGGGAAGTCTGCCAAACGTTTAAGGAAGAGTTAACACCTATTCTCTTGAAGCTGTTCCAAAAAATAGAAATGGAAGGAAAACTTCCAAACTCTTTCTATGAAGCCAGCATTACCTTGATTCCAAAACCAGACAAAGATCCCTCTAAAAAGAACTACAGACCAATTTCTCTGATGAAAATGGATGCAAAAATCCTCAACAAGATACTAACCAACTGGATCCAACAATACATTAAAAGAATTATTCACCATGACCAAGTGGGATTTATACCCAGGATGCAGGGCTAGTTCAATATCTGCAAAACAATCAATGTGATACATCACATCAATCAAAGAAAGGTCAAGAATCACACAATCCTCTCATAAGATGAAGAGAAAGCATTTTACAAGATACAGCATCCTTTCTTGATAAAAACCCTCAAGAATATAGGTATACAAGGATCATACCTCAAGAGCATAAAAGCCATATATGAAAGACCCTCTGCTAATATCATCCTTAATGGGGAAAAACTGAGAGCTTTCCCCCTAAGGTCAAGAACACGACAGGGATGTCCACTCTCACCACTGTTATTCAACACTGTAATGGAAATCTTAGCCTCAGCAATCAGACAACACAAAGGAATAACAGGCATCCGACTCAGCAAGGAGGAAGTCAAACTTTCACTCTTCGCAGACAACATGACACTCTATATGGAAAACCCAAAAGATTCCACCAAAACACTGCTAGAACTGATCCATGAATTCAGCAAAATCAAAGCAAAGAAATTGGTTGCATTCCTATACACCAATAATGAATCAACAGAAAGAGAAATCAAGGAAAGGATCCCATTTATAATTGCACCAAACACCATAAGATACCTAGGAATAAACCTAACCAAAGAGGTGAAAAATCTATACACTGAAAAGTATAGAAAGCTAATGAAAGAAACTGAAGAAGACAGAAAAAAATTGAAAAATATTCCCACGCTCATGGATTGGAAGAACAAATATTGTTAAAACAAATATTGTTAACACTACCCAAAGCAATCTACATATTCACTGCAATCCCTATCAAGATAACACCAGCATTCTTTACAGAGCCTAACATTTGTATGGAACCAGAAAAGACTCTGAATACCCAAAGCAATCCTGAAAAAGAACACCAAAGCTGGAGGCATCACAATTCCGGATTTCAAGCTGTATTACAAAGCTGTAATCATCAAGACAGTATGGTACTGGCACAAAAACAGATACTCTGTTCAATGGAACAGAATAGAGAACTCAGAAATGGACCCACAAACATATAGCTAACTAATCTTTGACAAAGCAGAAAAGTATGTAAAATGGAATAAAGACAATCTCTTCAGCAAGTGGTGCTGGGAAAACTGAACAGCAACATGCAGAAAAATGAACCTTGACAACTTTCTTACACCCTACACAAAAATAAACTCAAAATGGATGAAAGACCTAAACATAAGACAGGAAACCATGAAAATCCTAGAGGAGAAAGCAGGCAAAACCCTCTTTGACCTCAGCCACAGCAACTTCTTATTCAACACATCTCCAAAGGCAAAGGAAACAAAAGCAAAATGAACTATTGGGGTCTCATCAAAATAAAAAGCTTCTGCACAGTGAAGGAAACAACCAACAAAACTAAAAGGTAACCAACGGAATGGGAGAAGACATTTACAAATGACATATCAAATAAAGAGTTAGTATCCAAAACCTATAAAGAACTTAACAAGCTCAACACTCAAAAAGCAAATAATCCAGTGAAGAAATGGGCAAAAGACATGAACAGACACTTCTTCACAGAAGACATCCAGATGGTGAACAGACACATGAAAAAATGCTCAACATCACTCATCATCAAGGAAATATAAATTAAAATCTCACACCAGTCATAATGGCTAAAATAAACAACTCAGACAACAACAGATGTTGGCGAGGATGTGGAGAAAGAGGATCTCTTTTGCACTGCTGGTGGGAATGCAAATTGGTGCAGCCACACTGAAAAAAAAAACTGTATTGAGGTTCTTCAAAAAATTAAAAATAGAACCACCCTATGACCCAGTAATTGCACTACTAGGTATTTACCCAAGGGACACAGGTATGCTGTTTCGAAGGGACATGTACACCCCAATGTTTATAGCAGTGCTATCGACAATAGTCAAAGTATGGAAAGAGCCCAAATGTCCATTGACAGATGAATGGATTAAGAAGATGTGGTATATATATATATACCATCGAATATTACTCAGAAATCAAAAAGAATGAAATCTTGCCATTTGCAACTACGTGGATGTAAGTAGAGGGCATTATGCTAAGCACAATTAGCCAGTCAGAGAAAGACAAATATCATATGACTTTACTCATAAGAGGAATTTAAGATACAAAACAGATGAACATAAGGGAAGGGAAGCAAAAGTTATATAAAATCAAAAGGAGGGGAACAAAACATAAGAGACTCTTAAATACAAAGAACAAACTGAGGATTGCTAGAGGGATTGTCAGTGTGGGGATGGGCTAAATGGGTAAGGGGCATTAGGGAGGACACTTGTTGGGATGATCACTGGGTGTTATACATGGGGGATGAATCACTGGAACCCACTCCTGAAATCATTATAGCACTATATGCTAACTAACTTGGATGTAAATAAACACATGCATACAAACATACATACATAAGATAGAGTCTACAAACCATGAATACATGGAAGCTTCATTTATGTTAGAAAGTTTTGTAGACCAGTAGGAAAAAAACTGCTGTTTCAATAAAGTGTCTTAGAATAGGGTTTCCACATGGAGAAAAAAATGAAATTGGATTCCTACCTCAACCCATACAATTATGAATTCTAGGTAGATAAAGACTTTCCTATTACAAAAAAAAAAAAGACTACAACATTTTAAAGAATATTTTAGGACAACAGAGGCAGCTGGGTAGCTCAGTCAGTTAAGCGTCCAACTCCGGCTCAGGTCACGGCTCACGGTTTGTGGGTTCAAGCCCCACGTCGGGCTCTGTGCTGACAGCTCGGAGCCTGGAGCCTGCTTCTGATTCTGTGTCTCCCTCTCTCTCTCTGCCCCTACCCCACTCACACTCTGTCTGTCTCTCTGTCTCAAAAAAAGAAAAATAAAAAATAAAAATAAATTAAAAAAAGAATATTTTAGAGGACTCCAGAGAGGTAAAGATTCCATGAATAAGATAAAAAAGCACAAATCACAAAGTCTGTTCAGTTATACTACACTGCAATCAAGAATTATATTAATCAGGTAGGGGGTGGTTAAATAGTTGATGGGAATTAAGGAGTGCATTTGTTGTGATGAGCACTGGGAGTTGTATGCAATTGTTTAATCACTATATTCTACACCTGAAACTAATATTACACTGTATGTTAACTAACTGGAATTTAAATAAAAACTTTAAAAAAGAAAGAACTGTATTAAAAGATATCATAAAGATAGTGAAAAGGCAAGCCATAACCTACAAAAATATTTGCAACATATGTATCTGACAAAGAATTGGTATCTAGTAAAGATAACTCCTAAACATCAATAGATCCCAATACAGAAATGAACAAAGAACTTGAATAGGCACTTTACATTAAAAAAAAAAAAAAAAAAAAAAGAGTAACTGGTAAGTATGAGCAAAGTTGCTCAGCCAAGATTATTACTAATCTTGGACAAAAAAGCATATTAAAACCACAAACAGCTATCTTTTCACATCCACTAAATTTGCCCCATTAAGAGATCAGAGAATATCACATCAGAAATGTGTACAACAACCAAAAGTGACTTAGACTTGGCCATTTAAATGATTTTTCCTGGATCTTTGAATCTTAACCAAGTGATTTTAAAACGCAGCAGTGGCTGAAGATCATTTATCATAGAGTGGCAATATGCTGATTAGACTGTTTCCATCAAAATACTACCACTGTGGCTCTTGTGACTAGCCTTTGATGCTTGATTACTTCCAAGCCTGTTCCTCTAATTTCCTATTACTTATACTCCCGATATTTTCCAAAAAACTCCCTTGCTTAAGCTAGCAAATTCTATTTCTATCAAATTTTATTTCTTGCAATCAAAAACTACTGATACTTCAAGTTTCCCTTTCAATAGGAAGATTCAAAAGGTTTCTGTTTTGAGTACAATGACATAATTCCTGGAAATCAAAATTCATTACATTTCTGTATTTGTGACTCTTTCTTTAGAAAACCACATGACAGCAAATGACTTTAAGACTTGATCTGAATATCCACTCACTACAAAAAGTTCATCAGCATCAAAATCATGATAGCAAATGAAGTACCTAGCTCTTTCTCGGGCTGCATCCTCACGGGCTTTTTCCTTTTCTTGCCTCTGTTGTTCAATTCGGGCTTCTTGTTCTTTCCTTTTCATTAACAATTCTTCTACACGGGCCTGCCGTTCTGCCTCTAGTGCTCTTTTACGTTCCTATAGTCAGAAATGTTTTAAAATGTTAGAATTATGTGTAAAGTGAAAATGATTAAAGGTGGCACAGTTTTGACATAAATTTAGATATTCAAGTAGATCCTTACTACTAGGTAAACTTCACAGAATTAAAAAAAAATCAAGTATCAATGATAATCTGGTTTTCATATGCCATTTACCAGTATTACACATAATAAGTGCTCTCTGAAGCAGATACTATGTTATTCATAGTCTGTGAATACTGTGTTATTCATAGTTCTCACAGACTATGTATGTACTTTATGGTTAATCACTTCTATAGTCTTGTGTTTACAAATGGTTTCAAAAATACCAGAAAACGATGCAGAAAATGTCATGAAGGAGTTAAATGGAAAAAAAAAAGAAAAACTTGTGGCAAGGAAAAAGGTATCATAATACAGCATAGTGGGTAAAAGAGTGGGCACTGGGTCAGATTCCCTGATTTTATTCCGTGATCCTATTATTTACTGGCTTAGGGACTCTGGTCTAGTTGTATTGTAACTGTGCCTTAGTTTTCTGGAAGACAAATAATAACATCACTAACATCTTCAGATATTGTAAAGAACAAATGAGGTAATACATAAAGAATACTTACCAGAGGGCCTAGCATATAGTAAATTCTCAGTAATTATTTATCATCCTCAACATTAAGGCAGAAGATACTTAATCAAAATACTGTGAAGTATTATGTACTATGTACATTTTTGCCTACTAGGAGTACTTTGATAACTTTCACCATATTACTATCTGTACTGACACATTTTTTACTTGTGCACATAGTTTTACTTTTTGTGGTTGCCATTTTAAATACACTTTTTATATGAAGATTTTTTTTTATAAAATTCAGAAAAATTTTCAGTCATGTTTTTTTTTCAGTCATGTTTTTAAAGATTTTGTTCCATTAAAGTTCCTAATATCTTTGTTTTGTTTTGTTTCCATAAAACCATTTGTTGACATTTTTATCTTATGTCCAATGCCTTTTAGTATCTTTTTCAACATATAAATCTCCATATTTACAAGTACAGAATTATGGGTAAATTCCAAGACTATCTTGAAATTATTATTCTTTGAGAAAAATGTATTATCACATCTTCATTTTCTCTTAATGATATTATTTTTCATTTCTATTATTTATTTTTCTCAAGTTTTTAATCATTTGGTGTTCATCACAGCAAATACACTCCTTAATCCCCACCACCTGTATTTCACCTATCCATTGCCCTATGCACCTCCCCTCTGGTAACCATCAGTTGGTTCTCTATAGTTAAGAGTCTGTTTCTTGGTTTTTTGTTTTTGTTTTTTATTTTCATTTTTTGCTCATTTGTTTCTTAAATTGCACATACGAGTGAAATCATATGGTATTTGTCTTTCTCTGACTGCCTTATTTCACTTAGCATTATACCCTCTAGCTCCATCCAGGTCATTGCAAATGGCAAGATTTCATTCTTTGTTATGGCTGAATAATATTCCATTGTATATATACCACACCTTCTTTATCTACTCATCTACTCATCAGCTGGCGGGTACTTGGGCTGCTTCCGTATCTTGGCTATTGTACATAATGCTGCTATAAACATAGGGGTGCACGTTTGAATTAGTGTTTTGTATTCTTTGCGTAAAAACCCAATAGTGCAATTTGCTGGATTATAGGGTAGTTCTATTTTTAACTTTTTGAGGAACCTCTATACTGTTTTCCAGAATGGCTGCACCAGTTTGCATTCCTACCAATAGTGAAAAGAGGGTTCCTTTTTCTACACACCCTCACCAACACCTGTTGTTCCCTGTGCTGTTGATTTTAGCCATTCTGAGGGGTGTGAGGTGATATCTCATTGTCAGTTTGATTTGTATTTCCCTGATGATGAGTGATGATGAACATCTTTTCATGTCTCTGTTGGCCATCTGGATGTCATTTTTGGAAAAATGTCTTCATGTCTTGCTCATTTATTAACTGAATCATTTGATATTTGGGTGTTGTTAGTTCTTTCTATATATTGCATATTAACCCTTTGTGGATATGTCATTAACAAATACCTTCTCCCATTCCATAAACTGCCAATGCAGGTTTTTTTTTAACTGCAAATAAATGTGAGTTTAAGAGAAAACTCTTTTGCTTGTATTTTCTTCATTGTAAATAATTTTCTGTGCCAGACATTGTTGTTTTTAGTCTTAAAGAGTTTTTGAGATCTTATATATAGCTAGAAAAATTTCCACATATTATGCTTAGTAATGAGAAGAGCTATAATCAATTAGTTCATGATTAGTATGCCTGACAGTAAAGAATATATTTAAAATCTAACTGTATGCCTCCAGTAGTCTGTAATCTACCACATATGCCTTCCGGAAATCAGTACATTCCCTGTAGTTCCCAATCCTTCCTTCCCTGGGCCCCCTCC